>NC_056738.1:90932829-90935329 GCF_019279795.1 Protopterus annectens | reverse complement strand
TGAGAGATGCAACCATACAGCCAAACTGGAGGCTAAGCTCTCTCAACTCAGTACTGGCGTAACCAGTCAGGAGGAGAAGGAAACCACACTCACTACAATTCTAGTCTCACATAAACCTACCACGACAACAAACCAAACACATAAACACACAAAAACATACTCAGAGGCTCTAAATAAAAATCTGCCTAAGCAGCAGAGAGACCTCCAAAGCAGACACCCAAGCAACTGCTACCCCAAAACAAAACACGTGCAACACATAGCTCACAAAGCCAGTGTGCCGAACAGTCACAGACCTTAAGGCTAAACAACACACCTGATACACTTGTAATAGGTGACTCTATCGTCAGGCACACTGACGTCCCGCTCACCAGGCTGAACAACAAGGAGAAGGTCACGTGAGCTACCTGTCGGCGCTAGGATCCGCCCACATAACACAAGCACTCAGGTCACTCCAAGGCAAGTACAAATATGACTCAGTCATTGTCCATGCTGGTGTGAATGACCTGAGACGTACCTCCCTGGACTACATGAAGAGAGACATAGAGGAGCTCTCTGAGCATGTAGCCCAGGCCGGTATGACCCTGACCTTGAGTAGCATCTTACCCTCACCAAGAATGATGCCACAATATGAAGACAAGATGATCAATTTCAACAATTGGCTTAAGTGTTGGTGTCATTCAAAGGGGATCAATGCCCTGTCAGCCTGGGATGACATGTCGACAAACCACGATGCTTCACTAGGGACGGCTTGCACCTGTCACCCTGGGCTTCCGGATATTGGCAAAGACTCTTGCTACCCCCATAGTGCCTTTTTAGGCAAGGCTCAAAGACAAACCCACCTCCATAGGTATCACAGGGATAAGAAACTAAGAGTAATGCTACTCAACGCCAGAAGTCTAAACCTCAAGATGCACGCACTCAAACTCTCCTTAGCATGGAGAACATCGACATCTGTGCAGTAACAGAAACCTGGTTCAAGGCTCCCGAGCACCCCAGCACTACCAGGTTATACCTCATACCATGCTTTTCGCCCCAAAACTTGGACCGAACCACAAAAGGAGGGGAGTATCAATATTATCAAAGATACCCACACCTCCAGGTTGGTGGCACAGCACGAGCATCAGAGACTATCCATGTGCAACTAACTGTGGGTAAAACTGCCTTCCAGTTTATAGCCTGCTACAGACCACCCTCCCAAACACAGGAACCCCACTTGGCCTTCCTGAGAATACTGGAAAATATGAAGGTCTCTCCAAACACCATTATATTGGGCGACTACAACTACCCAAACATAGACTGGGAGCATTACTCTAGCTCCAACACCCAGCCCAAAGGTCCCTAGAATTTCTAAACTCAAATGCTATGGAACAACTTGTTACCACTCCCACAAGAGGGAAAAACATACTGGACCTGATCATCACCAACATGGGGACACTATGCTCCAGACCAGAAGTGTATCCCTCACTGGTAAGATCAGACCATAAACTAATCTCACTGGATATTCACATCCCGACCCCACCCCCGCCCAGAAAATCACAGTGAAAACTTCTCTAAAGCAATGTCACATGCCTCAAAACTGAGGCTAAATCCTTACAAAGCCCCCAGACCTGTGGAAAATAATGCCCAGACCGCTGAATCCTTTATAAACGATTCTATGAACACCTTTCAGGAATGCATGGATCATGCAATCTCAAATAAAACCAAGACCCAATCCTCCAAAGGCAGACGTCCTGTCTGGTGGACCCCAGCCATAAACAAACTATACAATAGAAGGAGGAAGCTACTACATGATAGAGCAAAATCCCAAAGGAAGGCATCTCTGATCAGTATTAGCAAAAAACTATGGGCACTCATAAAATCGTCTAAGGCCAGCTTCGAGAGAAAAATTGCACAGGACACTAAGGATAATCACAAGGCTTTCTTTAGTTGGGTTAGGAACCTGGGTGGGAATTCCCAGATATGCTCAGAATTAGTCCAAAATGACAAAAAATACACCGAGCCCACAGACATTGCCAACATCCTAGCTGACAGGTTCAGCGCAAACTTCTCCCCCCCCCACCAAAAGGGCAAATATCTATCCCAACAGAGTGCTGCCCCCCCTGACATCTCAGATGCTCAGGTAAGAGCCGCCCTCTCCAAAGCAAAAAACACAGCATCAATGGGACCAGATGGTGTCCCGGGCTGCGTCCTACATGAACTCCAAGAAGAGCTAAACCCAAACATAAAACTACTGTTCAATCTCAGCCTTACTACAGGATATGTACCCAAAGAGTGGCGCACAGCAACAGTGGTCCCTCTCCACAAAGGTGGTGTCGCAACGGATCCTGGAAACTATCGCCCCATAAGCCTGACTAGCTTGGTCTGCAAAGCTATGGAAAGGATCATCATGGACCTCATAAATAAAGATATTGGGGACCTACAGTCACTGGATCCTACCCAGTTTGGCTTTGTTAAGTGCAGATCCTGCCTCTTAAACCTGGTCGATTTCTTTGAAACAGTC
>NC_056738.1:90915329-90925329 GCF_019279795.1 Protopterus annectens | reverse complement strand
TAGTGGTGTAAGATAAGGTTTTATTCTGTAGAGGGATCCTAATTTTCTGTTAACTGATTTTACTGTGGCATTTATGTGGGTATCAAAGTTGAGATTATTGTCAATTTTGATTCCTAAGAGTTTAGTGGTTAGATCAGGAGAAATAAGGGTGCCATTATTAGATGTGATAGTGAAGTGCACAGGGGTAGTCTTTTGGGTTGGTGTAAAGAGTAAAAGTTTAGTTATTTGGGGGTTTAGTAGGAGGCAGCGGTTAGAAAACCAGTGTTCTACTGTATTGAAAGCTTTTTGTGTATGAGACTGAAGTTCAGCTTGAGAGGTGGCTGTGCAGACTATAGTAGAGTCATCTGCAGATTGAATACATGTGGAGAGTGGAATGGCTAAGTGGAGGTCATTGAGGTAAATGGAAAACAAGAGAGGGCCTAATATGGAGCCTTGTGGAACACCTAATGTGATAGGCAGATGATTCGATAGTGTATTTTGCCAGAGTACAGCCTGCTGTCTGTTTTCTAGATAGGATGTGAACCAGTTCATGGATAGTGGATTTAGTGAGTAGGACTTTAGGATGTGAAGAAGGATTTGGTGATTAACCATGTCGAAAGCTTTTGATAAGTCAACAAAGACTGCTGAGGAGAGGATATTTTTGTTGTGGTTTTCGTTGATACAGTTTGTGAAGGAAAGCAAGGCAGTAGAGGTACTGTGGAAAGGTCTAAATCCGTGTTGACAGTTTGCTAGTAGGTTGTGATGGAGAAGATGGTTCATTAGCTGTTTGTGGACACACTTTTCCATTATTTTTGCAAGTGGGGAGAGCAGTGCTATGGGACGAAAGTTGGACATTTCGTTGGAGCTACCACCTTTGTGTAGTGGGATAATATGAGAAATTTTCCAGATGGAAGGGATAATACCTTCATTTATAGTTCTATTTATCAATATGGAGATGGGATAAGCTATGGCTTTAGATGTTATTTGCAGGAATTCAGCTGGGAGTTTGTTAGCTGAGGGGGTAGTTGTTTTAGCTTTTGGAGAAGGGAGCAAATATATGATGTGGGCACTGGTTCTAACTTGAATACTGGGGGTGCCTTGGAGGTGGGAGTTTGTGGATTTGAGATATCAGGTGATAGATGGCTAGCCAGAGTTTGGATAGTATTGGTAAAGAACGAATTAAAGGCATTAGCTGTTTCAGTTGAATTTTCAGGATTATCGCCTGAGGGGATGGGGGTAACAGTTACACCTGGATAAAGAAGTTTATTAATACTAGACCAAAACTTCTGTGGTTCCTTGAGGGAGGATTGTTGTAGGTGGAGATAGTTCTTTTTGTCAAGTAGGATGGCTTTTTTTGTATTATTTCTATGCTGTCTGAAGGTTAGATGATCTGTAGAGTTCTTAGTAGTTCACCATTTAGCCCAGGATTTGTTTCTCTGAATGATTAGTTGCCTGGTTTTGCTAGAGAGCCAAGGAGTAGGTTTAGCTTTATTTCTTGTACAGCGTATTGGGGCGTGATGGTCCAGGATTGTTAGAAAAGTAGAGTTGAAGTATTCAACTGCTTTGTTAATTGGGAGGGATCTTAATGGTGACCAATTACATTGTTTAAGTTCTATTTGGAAAAGCTCAGGGTTAAAATGAGTTTTGGAGTGAACTGTTCTGATAGTGTTAGGGAAGGTTGGGTTGGTTTTATGTTTGATTATGTATGTTAGCAGGTGGTCACTAAGATCATCTGGGAGTGTTCCTGCTATGTAAGTTTGGTGAGGACTATTACTCAGAATCCAATCCAAGATGCTTTCTTTATTGTTCAGTTTGTTAATTCTGGTGGGGGAGTTAATAGCTTGTGAAAAACCATAAAGGTTAATGTGGTTGGTAGGGTTTGTACCGCTACATGAATTCCAATCAATGTTAAAGTCTCCTAGGACTATGGTTTCTTGTGGGAGATGAGAAGAAAGCCAGTTAAGTATGTGTTCAAGTGTACCGATGTTGTTGCCTGGGGGAAGACAGACGCAGATAATGTTTATGGCTTTATGTCTGTTAAGCTGGAATTTTGAGATAACTATTTCAGCGCTGAAGTCTAAAGATAGGTTAAGATTTACAGTGCTAAGTTGTATGTGTGCTTTATAGAGAATTGCTACTCCTCCTCCTTTTTTTGGATGTGTGAGCTAACCGAATAATACTATAGCCTGGAGGGGTGATTTCATTATCTTTTATTGAGAGTTTTAGCCATGTTTCTGATAAGCAAAGGATATCAAATCGGTGGACATCAAGAAGGCCATGAACATGAGGGATTTTAATGCACATGCTACGTATGTTAAGATGTTAAGATAATATATAGATATATGTGTATATATATATATACACACACACACATGCATATACATATATAACTCTTGTAGTACTTCTATACTATACTATTCTATATATATATATGTAAACAGATACACACACACCCCCAAACAAACATATGGCTGCAACTGGTATTAGCTAATGTTCAGAAGAGTGAGCACTCTTTTTAGCTGCTTTTCTGCCTACTGGCAAGCTGGGTGTGCGAGAATGTGTTACAGCAGGGTTTGGGAAATTACCCTTTCCCTGCTGTACTGTTTTCTTGGAATTGGTATGTATGATAAAGCTTGGGGACTTGCCCCCTGCAAAAAATACTCTTTTTTTGTTTTTATGATGACTCAATCTTTAACGCTCTTTTCAGTGTTTGCTAATATATAAGGTGTGTATATATCGATTTACTTCATATGATCGCATACCACAACGGCGAATTACAAAATGTTGAGACTAAAATGCCAAACTCTCTAATCACCGAAACTTCACAATGCCAAACGTTCAAAACACCGAAACACTGCTATGCATGCACCACCATAACTACCTTGATAGTGTGCATTCATCCAGAGCTACAACAGTGAAATTAAAAGTTTGTAGCTTTTACAATAATTTACCTGTTGTAAGGACTGCTGGTGGAGATCATGGTACAGTGTGTGTATCACGATGTTTTGCCTTTTTCCCACTGTAGTGCGATCTCGGAGTTGGTATATTTAAATTTTGGGGGGATGGAGGTGGCAGCCTCCTCCCCTGCAAAAAACAATGTGTAGTGTATATTAGTCTGTTTAATCATTATTTTTAATTGTTTTCTGAGATTTGTAAGTGTTTAGGTTGGGTCATGAGTAGTAATGTTTCAATGTTCTGAATTTCAGCAATGTGAAGTTTCACTTACTAGATAGTTCAGCATTTTGGTCACAATATTTTGTAATTAGCTGTTCTGGTATGCGATGATATAAAGTAGATACATATACATACATACATACATACATATATATATATATATATATATATATATATATATACACACACACACACATACACACATACACACACACACACACACAAACACACACACACGCACATATATACTGATGAAAAAAAAATCAAAAGCTCATATGAGCAAATATAGTTTCTAATTGTTCGTTTTGCCGGAAGCCTTTTGTATGAGATCATAGGAATTGCCCTTACCCTGCTGTTGTGCAATGTCAGAGTTGGTATATACAATTAGTAGTGGTTGTGGGGGTGATGTGGAGCCTGCTCCCCTAGGGAAAAAAATTAGTTTCAGTTTGTCCTGTTTTTGATCATTTTAGATTCACTCTACAATGATCATTCTTCTGAGTATTTGATATTTCATGATACAATTTTATATATATGTGTATGTTTGTGTGTATACATATATATATATATATATATATATATATATACACACACACACACACACACACACACACACACACACACACCATATATATATATATATATATATATACACACACACACACACACACACACACACACACACACACACACATATATATATATATATATACACACACACACACACACACACACACACACACATTTTATATATATATATATATATATATATATATATATATATATATATATATATATATATATATATATATCTATATATACATATATGTGTACTATAACCCATCGAAATTAAACTTTAGCGAAACTCAGCTTCATATTTCTGGTTTCGCGAAAGTGTATTTATATGAAAATGCACTTTTGCGAAACTACACTACACCAACAAATAAAAAAAAACAAAAAAACAAACACACACACTAAACTCACTAATGCAGGGGGCAAGCCCCGTGCGTCCGCTACACTCCCGCTACTAATATATATTAACTCCAAGGTCGCACTACAGTGAGGAAAAAGGAATATTCCCTTATTTTCACTGTACCGCAGTCTACATCAACCTGCCCTCCCACACCACTAAAAAACACTGTACTTGCACCACTGCACCAAGAATTCTGTTCGGTGTAGTATAATTTCGATAAAAGTGTATTTTCGGATAAACGCACTTTCGCGAAACTAAGTTCCGCAAAAGTGTAATTTCGATGGGTCAAAGTAGACTCATATAAATATATATATATATCTAAGCACTTAATAAGGTCGAACAGTTAAAATATTGTAGGCATATATATCTTTTTGAAAACATCGGCTATCAACAACTTACCCTGTCAAAGTATTTTTACAGCAAATCTGTGGCATACAGACATGCATTGTCCTAGTGTGTTAAATGGTTGCTAGTACATGCACCCTACAAGCACAGAAAAACATCCCATGGATCATCATAGTGCTTCAAATAAATATGAAGCATCAGTAAACACTGGAGAAAGCTATATTACATTGAGGTCACACAAAGAGAATTAATTCCACATTACTGATAGATATGCTTATTACTGTGAAAAGCAGATTGGTAATAAAAGCTACTGGGCATGCAGATATAAAATGAGGCAGAGTGTTAACAATGACCATCCCTGGCAGAGAACAGTCACCTAAGAGTTCCATCCATATACATGCTGCTAATTCTACTGAAAGTTGTGTTACTATTCTTCGCCAGAGATGGCCTGCATCTGTCACCCCTTGGCTTCCGGATACTGGCCAAGGCTCTTGCCACCCCTATAGTGCCTTTTTTAGGCAGTGTTCCAAAGACCAAACTACCACAGTAACAGCTACAAACAAATGCAATCTGAGGGTCATGCTGCTCAAGACTAGAAGTCTAAATCTCAAAATGCACTCGCTCGAAGCACTCCTTAAAATGAAGAACATCAACATTTGTGCTGTAACAGAGACCTGGTTCAAGGCAGCAGAAAGCACTCCTGCACTACCAGGTTATAACTCATTCCACACCTCCAGAACTTTGACCGAAGCTCCAAATGTGGTGGTGTTTCCATACTCATAAAGGATGCGCACACCTCCAGACTGGTAGCCCAACATAATGCATCATAGATACTACAGATGCAGCTAACATTGGGTAAGACAGCGATTCAGGTTGTAGCCTGTTACAGGTCCCCAACCATGTCCCAAGACACTCCATGTTCCTAAGCACCCTGGAGAATATTAGGGTCCAAGCTAACACACTCATACTGGGTGACTTCAACTACCCCTCCATTAAATGGGAAAACTACTCATGTACCAATACACTTGCCCAACGTTTCCTGGAATTCATTAATTCCAATGCCCTGGGCCAGCTCGTTCTTACCCCCACTAGAGGTAGCAACATCCTTGATCAGGTCATTACTAACATGGGCGACCAATGCTCTGCACCAATAGTCAACTCCTCCCTGGTTAGATCTGACCACAGACTAATCACCTTGGAAATCCACCCCCCCCCCCGCAAAGGTAACCACCATGAAAAACTATTCCAAAGCTAACTTTGGGCTCCTAACAACAGAGGTGGCTAACTTCACGGCACCCATGCAAATGGAGAATATTTGCATGACCACCGAATCATACACCAATGCCCTGTACGAACACATACCCAAATTCATGGATCTCGCCATACCCAATAGAACCAAGATGCTCTACTCCAAAAAAAGGAAGCTGATCTGGTGGTCCCCTGCCATAAACAAACTCTAAAACAGGAGGAGGAAACTGATGTGGAATAAGGTGAAGTCCCAAGACTGGAAAAACTCCCTTATCAGCCTCAACAAAAAGTTGAGATCCCTCATCAAATCCTCTAAAGCTAGCTATGAAAACAGAATTGCAGCAGATAGTAAAGACAGCCACAAGGCCTTCTATAGTTATGTAAAGAACCTCCAAAGCAATACCCAGATTTGCCCTGAGCTACTGCACAATGGTACCTCCTATACTGAGCGAACAGATATTGCCAATATACTGGCCGACATTTTCAGTGCCAACTTTACCCCCCCAAAGGACCAATCACAATACCAGTAGATTGCCAGGCACCCAGTATTACTGCTGCACAGGTTAAAACAGCACTGTCCAAGGCCAAGAATACAACTTCTATGGGACCTGATAATATCCCTGGCTGTGTTCTACATGAATTGCAGAGTGAACTGGCACCTCACCTTTGTGCCCTGTTCAATCACAGCCTCACCTCAGGCTTTGTCCCTACCAAATGGTGCACTGCTATAGTAATCCCTCTCCACAAAGGAGGAGCGACTACTGACCCTGGGAACAATCACCCCATTAGCCTGACAGTCTAATATGCAAAGCTATGGAATGCATCATCACGGACCTAATAAACAAGGATATAGGGAAGGGAATCTTCAAACTCTGGATCCCACACAGTTTGGTTTTGTGAAGGGTAGATCGTGCCTGCTCAACTTGGTCGACTTCTTTTTGTCAGTCACCAGAGCTGTGGATGAAGGCAAGGTGGTTCATACAGCTTACCATGATCTGGCCAAGGCCTTTGATACCATTCCCCACTCAGGAATCATAGAAAAACTGACTAAACTAGACATCAACCCCTATATCAATAGGTGGGTTGCAAACTGTTTCACATACAGAATCCACAGTGTGGAAGTAGCTGAATCCAAGTCAGACTGCCTACCAGTCACGAGTGGAGTCCCACAGGGATCAGTCCTGGGTCCTCTCCTGTTTGGTATCTACTTCTCAGAAGTCCAGTCCAACACGAAGGGACTCTGGCTGACAAAGTTCGCAGATGATTGCAAGTTGGGAGCCATTATTAACTCCCCAAGTGATGTTGACATCCTACAGAGAGGCCTCATTGAGACCAATGACTGGTGTCAGAACCATGGCCTTAATCCCAATACCAAAAAAATGTGTTGTCATCTCCTTTGGGAAAAACACAGTTCCCATGAACTACCACATCGATGGTAGTCCACTGAACACAGAAGGCGTTATAAGAAATCTGGGAACACAGGTTGACAGCAACCTATCTTTTGACCACCACAATGCCACTGTGGTCGGAAGGTTTTTCTATGTGGCACATCTCATTACTAAGGGTTTTGCATCCAGGAAGAAAGAGGTCATTGTCTCCCTCTACTCTTCCCTCATTAGGCCAATCATCGAGTACAATGCCCCATTTGGCATGTACCTCACTAGATATCTGCAACAACTGGAGAGGCCGCAAAAGTACCTCACAAAGAGGATCCTAGGCCTTAAATACTTGTCCTATATGGACAGACTCAAAAAACTCCAACTATTCTCTGTCTCATATCACCTACTTAGAGGCGATCTCTGCTTGACTTATAAACCCATGTCTGACCCAGCTCTGTTAGAAATGCTTCATCTAAAGAAATCCCAATCCATCCACACCACATGCTCCAGAGACCTCAACCTCATTACCACAATCAACAGAACGTGCTGGAGGGACAGGATCATAACCCAGAGACTGCCTATGCTATGGAATAGACTTCCCATACAGGTCAGAGCACCTCATTGGCCCTCTTCAAGAGAAATCTTGATGAGTGGATGGGAAATTAAAAAAATCACGTCGGGGATCACTCCAATGGCTCTGCCTGACAGAGGCACTGGAAACTAAGGTCGGGTGGCACGATGCCTGGTTAATCCTATGGGCTAGGTTTATAAAGGCTCCAGGGCCATTAACCTAGTACACACCTATGAACTAACTGTTATAACAGATATTAAGGTTCAGGGAGAGAAATAATTTGACATCTCCTATTGTAGTTGTGGAATGTACAATGACCGCTTTATCTTCTGAAGCTTCTGTACAGTTGTCATCTCACAAGCTTTAGTCCAGACAGTCAACAGACTGCAAAGTAAACAATTTATTGGTGCTGCTGGCTTTATAAGTAGTCTGGAAGAGACAGACAGGTCACTAAGGTAGTTAAAATCAGGACACTTTTGGTATAAATTAAATTGATTTCTATTTCTAACCTTTCACTCCTTTTTACATCACAGACAACCCGCTCCTCCTACCACCACATACACAGACAACCCTCTCCTCCTACCACCAAATACTAATACATGTGAGAGATGCAATTATACAGCCAAACTGGAGGCTAAGCTCTCTCAACCAAAGACTGGATCAGTCAAGAAAAGAAAGGAAATAATTGCATCACACCACCAGTCTCACAAAGACCCATTAAATCAGCATTGCCAAAAAACACACATAAATACACGAAAACATACTTGCAGGCTCTAAATAAAAATCTGCAAAAGCAATAGAGACCTCCAAAGCAGACATCCAAGCAACCTCCACCCCCCCCCCCCAACACAAACCATGAAACACATACCTCACAAAACCAGTATGCCATGCAATCACAGCCTTTAAGGCAAAATAACATACCCATCACACTAGTAATAGGTGACTCTATAGTCAGGCACACTGACGTCCCACTCAGTAGGCTGAACAAGGAGAAAGTTACTGTTAGCTGCCTGTCAGGTGCCAAGATCCACCGCATAACACAAGCACTCGGGTCACTCCAGAACAAGTACAAATACGACTCTGTCATTGTCCATGTTGGTGTGAATGACCTGAGCTGTACCTCCCTGGACTACATGAAAAGAGACATGGAAGAGCTCTCTGATCATGCAGCCCAGGCCGGTATGACCCTGAGTAGCATCCTGCCCTCACCAAGAATGATACCACGGTATAAAGAAAAAATTATCAATTTCAACAACTGGCTAAGTCTCTGGTGTCAATCAAAGGGGATACAGTATCTGTCCACCTGGGATGACATGCTCGACTAGCCCCGGTGCTTTGCTAGAGATGGCTTGTACCTGTCACCCTTAGGCTTTCGAATACTGGCCAAGGCTCTTGACACCCCCATAGTGCCTTTTTTAGGCAAGGCTCAAAAGACAAACCCACTGCCATAAATAGCACAAGTAACAAAAAACTGAGGGTAATGCTACTCAATGCCAGAAGTCTAAACCTCAAAATGCACGCACTTGAGGCACTCCTCAGTATGGAGAAAATCGATATATGTGCAGTAACAGAAACCTGGTTTAAGGCTTCAGAGAGCACCCCAGCACTACCAGGCTACAACTCATACCATACTTTTCGGCCACAGAACCTGGACCAAAATACAAAAGGCGGGGGCGTATCCATATTTATCAAGGATACCCACACCTCCAGGTTAGTGGCACAGCACGATGCTTCAGAGATCATCCACGTGCAACTAACAACAGGCAAAACTGCAATTCAAATTGTAGCTTGCTACAGATCACCCACCATGTCCCAGGATCCCCATTCCGCATTTCTGGAAACAATGGGAAACATAAAGGTCCTACCAAACACCCTAATACTGGGTGATTTCAATTACCCAAACAATAACTGGGAGAACTACTCAAGTACTAACTCCCTTGCCCAACATTTCCTAGAATTTATAAACTCAAAACGCCCTGGATCAACTGGTCAATACTCCCATCAGAGGTGACAACATATTGGACCTGCTCATCACCAACATGGGTGACCGGTGTTCCACACCAGAGGTCAACCCCTCGCTGGTTAGCTCTGACCATAAACAAATCACTCTGGATATCCTCATTCCACCCCCCCACCCCCGGTCAAGGAAACCACCGTGAAAAACATTTCAAAAGCAAACTTCACGTTACTTAAGACCAAGGTGGAAAGTTTCAAAGCCCCCATGCTAAAGGATAACTCTGTTCAAGCAGCAAAATCCTTTACTAATGCATTCTATGGGCACCTGCAAGAATGCATGGATCGTGCTATCCCAAGCAAAACCAAGACTCACTCCTC
>NC_056738.1:90822829-90910329 GCF_019279795.1 Protopterus annectens | reverse complement strand
AGTCATCACTGCCATGCATTTGGTAAACACCCTGGAGGCTGCGGTGAGACCAAAGGGCAGGGCTCGAAACTGAAAATGACTGGCTCCCAGCCGGAAGCGTAGGTGACTTCTGGATGCCCTGTCCATCTTTATGTGGTAGTAAGCATCCTTGAGGTCGATGGAGCACATCCACACTTCTTTTCCCAACAATGGGAGAATAGACTGCAATGTGACCATTCGGAACTTGGACTTTTGCACATGGGTGTTCAATTGACTGAAATCCAATATGGGTCTCAGGTCCCCTGTCCTTTTCGGCACCAAAAAGAATTTGGAGTAAGTCCCTAATCTGATCTGGTCTGAGGGGACATGTTGGATGGCTCCTTTTTCTAGCAGCTTTGAAACTTCTGAAGCTGCGTAATCCCTTTGACTGGGTGGAACATCCGGGATTTTCTTGATTGGAGGGGATTTGACGAGAAGGGGATAACATATCCTCCGGAAATTATTCGTAGAACCCATTGGTCCTGGGTGATGTCTTGCCAGGCCTCCTGGTATAATGAGATTCGATCCTCGACTGGCTCCGGAAACGCACAATCGGGCCTCCCATCAGGAGCAGTGGTAGGGAGAAACATGAAAGGAATTGCGGTCTCCCGAGTTGCGGGAGCCTCCTCTGCCCCTAGGGTGGCATCTCCCTGAATAACCACCCCCCCCGCCTCTGGAGGGGGGCTCACCTTGTGCACCGGGAAAAAACCTTTGTGATTTTTTGAACCACATTTTGCCACCCCTCTGGGCCTTGGGATAAGGCCTAGAAGGAAGGGAAAAATGGACTCCTACAGCAGACAGAGTTTTTCCCTCCTGCTCGCACCTGGTGAGTGTGTCTTTCACTTTGGTTCTGAACAAAGAGGAACCATCAAAAGGGGCATCAGTGAATGAAGACTTGAAGGCCTCCGCGAAATGACAAAGGCGCATCCAGGCCTGCCTCCTAAGAGCAACTCCTGAACTTGTTGCCCTACTCGCTCCTTCGGCTGCATACGAGATTAGCCTCATGGAGGAGTTTGCAATGGAATTGAGGGTAGACATCTGAGCGTTGACCGTCTGGGCCTCCGCCTCAGAAACTATCCGTGAGAGTATCTCCAAGCTCCTTGAGGAGATCTCTCTGGAGCCATGTAAAGTGTGATAAATAATTCAGTGACTGTAAGGTAAAGGTTGCTGAAGAAAATGTACGCTTCCTGTTCCGGTCCATGGTCCTAGACTCCTTGTTAGCGGGATGGAAGGTGGAAGACGTCTCGGCTAATTCCTTCTGAGTGGCAGCTGCCACCACCATGGCATCCACAGGGACTCCCTTGGACAGAAATTCCTCAACAGGAGGAGCAGACAAAAATTTATTGGGTCTCCTGGGGACTGGTTCCACAGAGTCAGGGGTTTCCCATACCCTTTGACAAATCAAATCCAGAAACTCATCGAAGGGTGGAGATACCCAGGAAGCGGAGGGCTGAGCACCAAAGGCCATCAGGAAGACAGACTCCTCCTCGGAGGGGGCTTTGGATGGCCAGTCACCTTCTTTGTTTCAAAATCTCTAGGATGTCAGAGAAAGAAACATCCTCAGAGGATGACTTAGGGGACCCCTCTGATTCCTCAAGGTCGGTGTCTGATGTGAGAGACTCATCCTGGGAATCTATGTGCTTCCTCTTGCATGTCTTCTTTCTGGGTGGCTCCTCAGGCAAAAACTCTGAGGGGCCCTCAGAAATGTAGGGACCACTCATGGGGGTACCCTGAGGCCTTGGGGCTCCGCTGTCTAGAGATAGATGGTGATCAGAGACCTGCACCGGTGTAGTAGGGGACAGAATGACCGACCCGCATGATGCCACTGACGACCTGGCCAGCATGCTCCACATGGCCTCGAAGGCTGGTCCCCCCGAGTCCGAAGAACGACCAGCCTCCAAAGCCATGAGAGGAGTCAAACTTCCCCATGCCGAAGCACCGAGAGGGAGACTAGGAGCAGAGAGGTGTCCCGAAGCCTCTCCCTTGGGTCCGACTGAAGAATCCTGAGTCCTGAACCCCGTGGATGGCGCCGACGGGGTCAGAGCTGATGTCGGCACCAATACGCCAGGAGGGGCTGTTGGAACTGACCTAGGGACGTCACACGGAGCCGAGCACTCCAGCTCCGAAAGCTGAGATGTGCTTGGAGGAGGAAGTATCGAAGCAGGTTGAGGGACCGGCTCCGGAGCCGACTGGGTCAGAGCAGAGAACAATTTTGCCAAAACCGGTGACTGAAGGAGTCTCTACACCACTCTATCGACATCCACATCTGATAAGGTCCTGGAAGATTTGGTGGATAGAGAAGGGAGATCGACACCTCCTCTCTGAAGGGGACCTGCGAGGAGGGGATACTGGCCTAATGCTAGGCGATTGGCTCCGAACAGGTTCCAAGAAGATTGGAGCCGAAGCAGGTTCCATAACAACCGACACTTCCGGCGGCCCCAAGGACAATGGAGCCGAGGATGTCGAAGCAGACTTTGCTATTTTCTCCGGTGGCTCCGAGGAGACTGATGGAGCTGGAGATCTCTTTTTTGATTTAGAGGATTTTGCCTTAGAGCTGGAAGCACTCTCCAGACCCTCCTCAAAGGAGGGTTTCAGAAGTCCCTTCAAAATCAATTTATTCTTCCTTTCCTGAAGAACTCACGGACTAAAGGCATGACAAAAGCTGCACGACTCCTGGAGATGGATCGCTCCCAGACAATACACACAGAGTGTCCATTGGTAATGGACATTTTATAACTGCACCTAAAGCATTTCTTGAAGCCCGAGGGCTTGTGCTCCTTAGTATCTTTGGACATAGTTAACCAACAACAGTTAAGCACCAACAATTAACCACTGAATAAAAGAACCAACGGTCAAACAGTCACAAGGTGGGAATAAGCAAACAACAAACAGAATACCACAAGATCTCAGAGTTAAACGATCCTTAGACACAAACACAAGGTGGGCAGGACTAATACCTCTAATTTAAATGGTTTTTAGTCCCGGTAAACTTTTATGACACAAGGAAAGCAAGGGGACAGACTAGGTCCTCTAACTGAAAACGGGCCTAGCCCATTGGAAACAGCTAGTGGGATACCACAGAAAAGACAATCAAAAACACAACTTTTCCACAAGACAAGACAAAACACACACAATAGCTATTAAAATAGCTTTTTTTGCAAAACGTTTCTCTGATAAAGAAGAAAAAGGGCACTTAACCACAGCCAAGAGCAAGACCATGTCCGAGCTACACGAGTGGCAAATGAAATCTGGGGATAAGAGAACAGTGCAGCATGGGATACCATCTTAGCCCAGCCAATAGAAAGACTTCGAGCTAAAAAAAGTTTGGCCGAGTCGGAGCCGACATTCGGCTCCAAACCCACGGGTAAGAATGTGAGGCGAGATTGGACTACATAACATCCAATGGTTAACATACTGTCATCTAACAATACCAATATAGAACTTGTATCGCACACCAAGCTACTAGGTTTGATTGCAGAAGACCACCTGAAATTGGATCTCCACCTTCAGCAAGCCATAAAGAAGACACACCAAAAAAGAGGCTGTCTCTATACAGTAAAACACTACCTTAATGACTCTGCTAGACAAAACATAGCTACTCGTCTACTCCCCACCTTGTTATACGCCTCTCCTATCTTAACCAATCTCAACTCCTTTTTATTAGCCAAACTAGACAAATGCTCCAATAAAGCAGTCAATTTTACAACCAACAATACAGATCACATCACTACCCCTCTCTGAAACAATTAAACTGGCTTGAACTAAATAATTCTCGATTGCACTCACAATTAATTACAGCCTGCAAACTACTGCACAGCTCTGAACAAATACCCATCTCTTCATGCCATTATTTAACTTTACACTTCTAAGAGACCTCTATGTTCCACTAACAAAACCTTACTCTCCATAATTAAACCTAACAACAATGCAATATACTTCTTGTATTCACATTGCACTGCTAACAGCAGAATACAATCCCACTACACTTAAGAAAAGTATGTGACCTGAAAGACTTTAATGCCAATTTTGTTAGAAAAGCTCACCTAGATTCTGCAGTAGACTGCTGTGAGGGAAAGGTTAGTTTGTTTTTATTTATATTGCTTTCTTGTAATTTGCATTGCTTCATTGTTTTCTTCTTTCGGTTTTGTATATTGTGCATTTTCATTAAACTGTGTTTAATTGTATTCTGTATTCTATTGCATATTTAAACTAGGAAAGAAATCAGAGCAGTCTTTTGATTCACACAGAAATTACATTTTCCTTACTCTCCCACCTTGCTGCTGTTATGTTTTTAAACTCAGTGTCTCTAGTTGCCCGCCTTATGTTAAGTTGACCACATAATTCCTTTCCTCTCCACTTTCATTGGCTATTGTCAGTAAGCAAAAAAATTATCATTTTGTAAAGTCACTTCCCCTTCAGCTACTTAAATTCATTGGCCCTCCCACTGCATTTCATAGAGGCAGAATACTAAGTGCCCACTCCAGTGTAACCAGCCTTGCCCTTTTAAAATCAGTGGTTCTCCCCTTTGACTGCTACGGATTGAGTTACCCCTTTCATATCTAACTGCTTAGTGCATACTGCAACGGTTAGGATATTACCCATTTTTCTGTCTTACCTTTAAAATCTGCAATTTGGGGTCCAAGACCAGCAATCATTGGAAAGCCCACGTACTGCCTCTCAATAGTCACCTTTGGAATAGTGCTTCTGTTTCCCTCCTGGTGATAGAAGAGCAGAGTGACATTACTTCCTGGAGACTGCTGATCATCACAAAACCTGATAACTGTTTCATATGTGCCAGCTTGGAATTTGTGCTACTGTTTTGCTCTTGGTGACAGAACTAGCAGAGGGCATTGATTCTTGATGGTCTCTTACTGGGCAGTGAGTGTCTGTGTGGGGACCTTCCTGATTGGTCTGGTTGGTACTCAAGGCACCTGCCAGGAAAATGCCACAAAAAAACTAGAGAGACTCGTGCATCATCTGGGACAGGACTGTTGATCACCAAAAGGCCTGTGGCCTGCTTCTCATCTTGGGATTTGTACTACTGTTTTGCTTTTGGTTACAGAAGATGCAAAGGGGCATTGTATCCCAGCAGGATGAAGCTGTTTGAGACCAGCACTAGAAGTAGCCAGATAGTAGCCATTTAGGTGAATCCCTATTATCCATTAGTTTTGACAAAGCTAATTCTTTATTTTCAGTGAATGCTGCTTGATTAGCTACTGTCTAACTTAACTTCAGAATATCTCCCTCAATACTTCATCCATAAATCATCAGGGTCTACTATAGTAGTTTCCTTTCAAGAGTGTGGCAGTGCCCTGTATAGACGTAAGCACCTTCAGCTGACATTTTTCCTGTAAAAGCACTCTTGAAACTTCACCAATACCTAGTTGTACATAAGGCAACTAGTTTGTGCAGTGACAAGCACTACCTCAGAGTTGCAAACCAAACACCTCCAACTTATACTCTACATTCTCACTGCAATCATCTAATCAATAAAAAAGGGCCTGCTCCCATAGATATGAACTTTCCCACTATCTCCAACACCAGCTTGGTTGATATGGGTATCCTGGGGCAATATACAAATTGTGAAAATGTCACAATAAAGAACATAATATCATAAAGAGGGAATGTAGAAAAGAAGATTAGTAAAGCACAAGTTAAAAAATAGAAGCTGAAGTTATGGAGTACCTGCGAAGTGAAGGATTTGGTGTAGAAGATCTTACACAGCTTACATCACAGCAAGATGGAGCAAGTCTACAAAGTAAGGAGAAGCAGGAAGATCAGGAGACATCCGAAGGAGAAATATGGACATGGGAAAGAAAAAGAGATTTAATAGGGTGTAATATTTATGCAAAGGAGAAAGAAAAACTAACCAATACAAAAAGAGCAGCACCAAAGATATTTTAAGAGAAATACATAAGAAGACAGAGTAAAAGAAGAAAAGGAAATTAGTAATGGAGAAGCTAAAGAAACAGAAATTGAGGTTATGGAGTACTTGCGAAGTGAAGTATACAGTGTGGAACATCTAATTCAGAAAGCACCACAACAGGATAGAGCAACAGATATCCAAGTTATGGGGAAGCAGTGGAAGAGGAAGCAATTGGTCAGGTGCCATATGAACATATTTTGGAGCCTTCCACAGGAAACCAGTACAAATGTTCACCTAAACCTGGACAGCAAGGGAAGGAACAGGAATCTGTGGAAACTCTGATGCAGTCAATGTTGAGTACTAGGCCAGTGAGTTCCCATATGACAGAACAACGGATGGCACAGGATGAAACTGAAGAGAATGTGCCACAGGAAGATGCTATAGAACTTTCTATAGAGTGCCCACACGAAATGGAAAATAACAATGAGTTTAGAAGAAAATAAGCTAAGAGAAGAGTTGCTTGATTTAATAGAGACAGATATATTAAGATCAATGAAAGAAATAGATTGCAGAAGGTCAATAAAACCTAAAAAGTCAGAAGTTTGATAAAACAAATAAACACAGTAATTAGGACTGTCCACAGAGATCCATGCAATATAACAGAAGTAAACAGCATATAGTACTGTGCAGCTAAATTAATAACTGATACAGTTCTAACACAAGAACACAAGGGAGTGAGGGAAAGGGAGGGGAGAAATCGAATACCATCATGGAAATATCAAACTGAGAAAACTATAAAGCAGTTAAGACAAAAAGTGCAACTGTTAGAAGAATACAGAAGAGGGAACAGATCAGTAAAAATACTAAGAAAGATAGACGTGGTAAAAGCAATGTGCAGTATAAGAACAGACCAGGATCTATCATGCACTATCACAAATAACAAACTAAAAATCTCAGCACAAGTGGAAAAACTTAGAAGATACGCAGATAAATATAAAGGAAAAGTACAAAATAAACAATTTACCGATGACCGAAAAAAGTTTTACAGAGAATTGGGACACAAGGTAAAAGGAATTGAAAGACCACCAAAAAAAGAAGAAAGAGATACATTTTGGAGAAGTATCTATGAAGATCCTGAGGAACATAACAAAAGATGCTAAATGGATAAATGAAGTAAAAGAAAGAATAAGAAGTTTAAAGGTACATGATATGAAATGGGATGAAGTAACAGCCAGAGAGATTGAAACAAAGTTAAGAAAAGCCTCTAATCGGAAAACCCCAGGCCCAGATGCAGTACCTATCTTTTGGCTAAAAGTATTAACATCTTTGTACGAAGATTTAACCATGAGTAAGAACTATTTATACGTACACCCCAGACATACACCAACCTAGCTAACAACAGGAAAAACAATGCTCCTACTTAAGAGTGAACCTGCAAGCTACCCTAAAAATTATAGACCAATACCTTGCCTTCCGACAACGTATAAACTATACACAGGAATTGATGCCGACAGAGTTTATAGTCCTTTTGAAGAAAACTCAATTATGGCAGTAGAACAAAAGGGTAATGCAAGAAAGTCATGCGGAACAAAGGATCATTTGTTGTTAAATAAAGTCATAGTGGAGAACTGTAAAAAGGGAAGAATCTAAGTATGACATGGATTGACTACAAAAAGCATTTGATAATATCCCACATTAATGGATAAAAGAGTGCTTAAAATGTATAAGATACACCCTACACTGATCAACTGCATTACAGTGACCATGAAACAGTGGCAGACCACTATGCAATTAAGCCATGATAAAGGACAAATTATTATTCCAGGGATAAAAATTCAAAGGGGGATATTCCAGAGTGACTCTCTGTCACTGCTGCTATTCTACCTTGCCCTTAAACCATTAAGCTGTCCACTTAACAGCTTAGGTCATGGCTATAATTTGGTTCCTAGAAAACAACAAAGTGTAAAGACTTCTCATCTTCTCTTTGTCGATGATTTAAAATTGTATAGCTCATCAGATGAGGAACTGAAAGCACAACTGCCAAGTTGTCAAAACTTTTTAAGATGATATAAGAATGTCATACGGTTTTGATAAATGTGCAAAAGCAACCTTTAAAGCAGGAAAACTGCAGCACCAGGAAAACATACGTTTGGGACAAGAATGTGATATAAAAGAACTTGAGCAAGAGGGAGTGTATAAATGTTTGTGAACTGATGAAAGATCAACAATAAAACATGAACAAATATGAATAAAACTTAGTAAGGAATACATTAGAAGACTTAAATTAATCCGAAAATAGCACTGACATCTAGGAACAAAATCCAAGCCATAAACCAGTTTGCTCTTCCTGTCCTAACTTACAGTTTTGGAGCGAGTGATTGGCCCCAAAACATGTTAGATAGATTAGACAGAAAAACAAGAAGGATGCTTCATGCTCACCAAATGACTTATAAAAATCACTGTATACCAAGATTATATATTTTTCGTTCTGAAGGAGGAATGGGCCTCCTTGAAATTGATTACATGTATAGATCTGCAATCGTGGGACTCCACACATATCTGCTGACCTCACAAGACCCAAATGTAGTGAAAGTTTTGAAACATGAGGAGAATAAATCTAAGATGACTTCTCTGCTTAATCTAGCAGAAGCACATAGGCAACAAGCAGGAATGGAAATCAAACCAGAAGTAGATAAAAAATCAGGTAGCAACTGAATGTGCCAAAAAACTAAAGAAAGAATATAAGGTGAAGGACCAGATGAGAAGGCAAGAAATGTGGAAAATGAATAAATATAGTTGCAAGTATAGAAAACTTCTGGAAGAATCTCATATTGATCAGGAAGAAACGCAGGAATGGTTAAGGAGAGATGAATTCAAACCAAGAGATGAAAGGTTAATACTGGCAGCTCAAGATAGTGGGCTATGTACATGCTGGTTTACAAAGTCCATTCAGCATGTGGGAGAAACAGACAAATGTAGGTTTTGTAAAACCAAATTGGAAACAGTCGCACACCTCGCTGCTAAGTGTGACATATTAATGGCAGAAGGACTGTATACTGAAAGACATAATAATGTGGCAAGACTGTTGCACTGGGGATTGTGCAAACATTATGGTACTGAAGTGGCTGAAAAACACAAGAAACATGAGCAACAAAGCATCATAGAAAATGATGAAGTTTACATCACATGGGATAGAATAGTTGTGTAAAATCTTACCATAACCATAGATGTCCTTCTCTTCCTTTTTGCAGTATTCTTAGGGTGGGATTCTCAGCCTCAGGCGACCCAAATGTTGGCTCCTATACAAAAGCTTAAGCCTGGTTGCTGTAGGTGCGTTGGATGTCACAAGCAGGGCCAGAAACCAGGGACCTTAAATGTGATGTCTACACGCACAGACCTCAGAACTTAATTGCCCAGTCGGACGGTCCACTAGTATGAGACAAATGATGTCCACAAGAAGTGTGAAGTGCCATTTTCTGGTTAGTCTGACTGTAGTCTAGGTGGTGCTCCAAGGTGCCCTCTAGACAGGTCAATAGGAATGAAGCGGGATAGGTGGGGGAAGGAATACTGCAACATGGAAGAGAAGGACATCTATGGTTATGGTAAGATTTTAAACAACTATTCTATGTCCCTCTATTCCAATGTTGCAGTATTCTTAGTGTGGGAGAGTGCCACAGCTTAAGAAGAAGGAAGGGTGGAGGTAGAGGTAGCTGATTCCAGAAAGCCCTGTAGGATTGTCCTAGCAAACCCTGCTTTGGCTCTGGAGATGTGGTCCAATTTGTAGTGTCTGGTAAAGGTATGTATAGAGGACCACGTGGCCACATCCAAAATGGAGGCTGTATCCAAGCCTTTGAATAAGGCTTTGGAGGATGCCACGGCCCTGGTAGAGTGAGCTTTTACTCCCTGCAGTAGGTCCATACAATGGTGGGAGTAGCAGAAGTGGATAGTTTTTCTGATACAGCAGGAAATGGTTTGTTTGGAGACTGCCTTGCCCAGGGCTCTGGGGTGAAAGGATACAAAAAGCTGGTGATGGATTTTCTGATGAACTTAGTTTTGTCTAAGTAAAACCTCAGTTGCCTGTGTATGTCTAGGGAATGGAGTATCCTCTCACTGTCATTAGTGGGAGAGGGGAAGAAGGTGAGCAGGTGAATAGACTGGTTTAAAGACAGTTCGTTGACCACCTTGGGCATGAAAGAAGGGTTGGTACACAGGATCACCTTGTCCTTGTGGAAAATAGTGTAGGGTGGGCAAGCCATGAGAACTTGCAACTCTGACAGCCTTCTAGCAGTGGTAAGGGCCACCTGTAGGACCGTTTTCCATGTGCACATTTGGAGTGTTGCAGAGCTGGCTGCCTCAAATTGAGCCAGTGTTACGTCCCAAGGGGGTGGGACAGGTTTTCTTGGTGGGCTGATGTGCAAGACTCCTCTCAGGAATAATTTAACATCTAGCCTGGATAGAAAAGGGGGGGGCTAGGGGTAAGCAGGCAGAGATTGCAGATAGGTGGACTTTCACTGAAGAGTATGAAAGGCCAGCCTTGATAAGTTCACACACACAAGTTAGGACTAGAGGAACATCCACTAGAAAGGGATCCCTATGCTTTTTGAGACACATTTGGAGGATCCTTCCCATTTTGAAATGTAGGATCTCCTTGTAATAGGTTTCCTGGCTTCTCTCAGGACTGAAAGCACATCCTCAGAGGAGTGGTGTCTGAAGGGAATTAAAAGTTTATCATCCATAGTGTTAGGCATAACATCTGAAGGTGAGGATGAATGAGTGTTACCATCTGCTGTGCGAGTAGATCCACCTTGTGGGGTAACTTGTGGTGATTGCCCTTGGTGATAGATAGTAGTAGGGGGGAACCAGCAAGATTTTTGGTTGACGTAAGGGGGAAATGCATGTAGAAACCACCCCTTCCATGAAATGCTGAAGGCATCCACCCTCCAGGCTAGTGGGGAGTGGTCCTTGGTGCAGAATATTTTCAATTGTCTGTTCCAGGGGGAGGCAAACAGATCTACTTAAGGCGTGTCCCACTGGTGGATGATGTCTAGAAAAAGTTCCCTGTTCAACATCCACTCGTGATGTGGACAGGATGATCTGCTGAGAACATCTGCCTGTAGGTTGTCTTGGGATGGGATGTAGGTTGCCTGCAGGTATAAGTTGTTTCTGGAGGCTAGGTCCCAAATCTGTATTGCTAGCCTGCATAGGAGATAGGACTTGGTCCCTCCTTGTTTGTTGAGGTACCACATGATTGTGGTATTGTCTGTGAAAATTTGAAGGGGACCTGGTTGTAGGATAGGGGGAAAGGCTTTCAGGGCCAAAAGGACTGCTGTCATCTCCCTCACTTTGATATGTTTCTTCTTGAGGGTAGGGTGCCAGTTCTCCTGCACCTTGAAGACCCTTCATGGTAGCCTCCCAGCCCAGGTCCGATGCGTCTGTGCGCATGCATTGAGCTGGTGTGTATGTGTGTGTGTGTGGGGGGGTGGAAGGCGTGGGTTCATTACTAAGTGTCCTGGAATTAAAAGTGGCACAAATGGAACAATCAGTGTTAAGGTGTGACACTCCAAGACAGTAGATGTACTCCCTGTGGGTATCGGAGTTAGGGATCTTATGTCCACAGGAAGTGCACTTTTTAAAGCCTGTCAGCTTGTTGGTCATTTCTGAAGAAAAAAATAAAGGCTGAGATAGAAATCAAAGGCAGAAGCTGGAAAGTAAGAAGAAGAAAGAAAGATTTTTTTTTTTAAAGTTAACTACCAGTAATGGTAGAAGACAATAACCTCTAGAGGGTAGAAAAAAACTTGTAAGTGGTACAAACAAGTACCAACAATGGTACTGAAAAGGTTACCAAAAGGTAGAACAAGAGACGGGAAAAAACAGGGGGAGAAAAAGGCTATCGGTCAAGATACCCAAAAATAACAATCAGGAGAGAGAGGTGGGTGAACTTGAAAGATTAAAAGCAAAAAAAACTACTTACAATAAGTAGAAAAATACTCAAAAGAATTCTCAGAGTAGGATTCGTGTCTGTAGCTTTATGGCAGCAAATGAGATCTGAGATACAGCTTGCTGACTGAGGCATTATGGGTACAGGGAAAAGATCGTGAGGTGGATCCGAGTGTCTAGTGTATGCAGCTGAGTCAGATCCGATACTCAATCACTGAAGAATGAATGAAAAGGACAACATAATTTCATGACCTATCAAATCCCCTGGAATCACAATTTAACCATAGCCTCCAAACACGCTTTGCTCTTTACAAATGGAGGACAACAACCAACAACCCACTGCACAAAGGTGGGCCATCTAGAAACCTATAAGTCTCACTAGCCTCATATGCAAAGCCATGGAAATGATCAATAAACATCCAGACACTGGACCCAACCCAGTTTCGTTTTGTCAAGGGCAGGTCATGCCTACTCAACCTAGTGGACTTCTTTGAGAATTCCACCAAAGCAATGGAAGAGGGTAAAACAGTTCATGCTGGCTACTTTGACCTGGCCAAGGTATGTGACACAATACCCCACGTGGTCATTACTGACAAATTCAAGAGGTTAGGTAAAACCACTGACATCCAATGGATAGCCAGCTGGCTCACAGATAGGACCCAAGAAGTTAGAACTGGGAAGCCACCTCTACAAAGATGTCAATCACTTGTGGAGTCCCTGAGGGACTGGTCTTAGGACCAAGCCTTTTTGGCATCTACTTCTCTGAAGTCAAAGCTAATGTCAAGGGTCTCTGGCTGACCAAATTTGCAGATGACTGCAAATCAGGAGCATTAATACACTCTCCCGCCGACAGTAATGTTCTCCAAGAAGGGTTGACACAGACAAATAACTGGTGTTAGAGCCATGGACTTAAACTAAATGCCAAGAAATGCATAATATTATATCAGACATCCCTGGTAACTATCATACTAACAACATAACCCTAGGAGTTGACCCAGTAGTCAGGGAGCTGGGGACATATGTCGACAGTAATCTAGCCTTTGACCATGAAGTGTCTACAGCAGTGAGTAAATCATTCTATGTTGTGCAACTTATATATAAAGCTATGGTATCTAGGTCCAAGAAGGTCATTGTTCCACTGTATTCAGCATTTATCAGATCTATAGAACAGTTGTGTAAGAATTTTCCATAACCTTAGATGCCGTCCTCTTCCATGTTGCAATATTCATCACAGTAGGGAGGTTGCTGCCTGCAGCATCGGACATCTGGCCAGTATACCAAAGTCTTGGGAGCAGGGGGGTATGTGCAACATTTTAGGTCAAAGCCATAAACCAACGTAGGCTATACAAGTGACATCTGCACGTACCCCTTTCAAAATGGACTGCTGCATACAGCAGTACCCCTGAAGGTGGGAAGGAAAAATAAAAGGAAGTCCCTTCAGACTTACATGAAGACCAGACCATAGGGTACTTGATGGTCTGTGTCTGCTGCTGAGGTCAGATGGATAAAGGACTATGTCCCCACAGGTAATTAACAGGTGAAGAAGGTAAGGAGAGGAACAAAAGAGGGGGTAGGAGAGAGGGACTGAGTACTGCAATATGGAAGAGAAGGACATCTAAGGTTATGGTAAGTTCTTACACAACTGTTCTATGTCCTTCTATTCTCATGTTGCAGTATTCATCATAGTAGGGAGAGTACCAAAACTTTTAGGTATGAGCCTGGGTGGAGGTATGTGGCCCCTGGTCAATGAGACCTTGTAAGATAGATCTGGAAAACCCAGCTCTAGCTCTGGAGACTAAATCTAGTTTGTAATGCTTGATAAAGGTATGAACTGGAGCCCAAGTAGCAGCTTCTAAGATAGCGGCGTAGTCTAGCCCCTTGAAAAAGGCAGCCGAGGAGGCAGCTGCTCCAGTGGAATGGGCTTTAACATGTCCAGGTAAAACTTTGCCATGACTGGAGTAGCATGTACAAATGGTCTTAGAGATCCAAGAAGAAATGGTCTGTTTAGAGACTGCCTTCCCTAAAGCCCTTTGGTGGAAGGAAATGAACAGCTGGTCAGACTTTCTAATAGGTCTGGATTTGTCTAAGTAATACCTAAGTTGTCTGTGGAGGTCTAAGGAATGAAGATGCCTTTCTGAGGAATTCTGAGGTTGAGGGTAGAAAACAGGAAGATTAATGGTCTGATTCAGTGAGAGCTCATTAACCACTTTAAGCCTGAAGGAAGGGTTAGCCCTTAGAGAGACTCTATCCTTATGGAAGATAAGGTACGGAGGGATGGCCATCAGAGCTTGTATTTCTGATACCCTCCTGGTGGATGTGAAGGCCACTAGCAAAACTGTTTTCAAGGTATATAGTTGCAGGGATGCTGAGTGTGCTGGCTCAAAAGGTGGCAAGGTAAGTTTTTCAAGTACAAAATTTAAGTCCCAAGGTGGAGGTATTGGTTTGTGGGGGGGGGGTCTGATATGGAGTACCCCTTTCAGGAACAGCTTGACCTCCAACTTTGATGCCAAAGGAGGGACCAAAGGCAGACAAGCAGAAATGGCAGACAAATGGACCTTAACTGAAGAATACGTTCGTCCTGAATGAAGGAGCTCACACAAGTAAGAAAGGACCATGGGTACAGGAATGGTTAAAGGGCCCAGATTTTTCT
The DNA here is from genome assembly GCF_019279795.1 of Protopterus annectens. Classification (NCBI taxonomy): domain Eukaryota; kingdom Metazoa; phylum Chordata; order Ceratodontiformes; family Protopteridae; genus Protopterus; species Protopterus annectens. The sequence goes on along the minus strand of NC_056738.1, from coordinate 90,895,858 downwards.
TTTGACACCACTTGGAAAATATCTTCCATTCTGACACAATTTCTCCTGGTACTAGGCTTTCTGGACTCCTACAGAACATTGAGTACATCCTCTGAGTATAGGTGTCTGAAGGGGATTAAATCCCTTATCACCCATACAGTCAGTTTGAGATTGGTCACCTGAGGGTGTACTAGGGATCCCCTGTCCTGTGTGAGTAGGTCTAATTCGTGGGGTAACCTGTGATGACTGCTCCTGGCTAAAAGTTGGAGAAGGAGAAACCAATGCTGTCTTGGCCAAAAGGGGGATACCAACAGGATTTTTGGTTTGTTTCTATGAATTTGCAGAATGACCTTCTGAATTACTGTGAAGGGGAGAAGGCATAGAGATACATCTCCACCCAAGGAAAAGAGAAGGTGTCCACTTTCCAACCTTGAGGATGTGGATCCCTTGTGCAAAACAGAGGCATCTGTCTGTTTTGGGAGGAGGCAAACAGATCTGCTTGCGGAATAACCCACTTGTGAATAAGATCCAGGAACACCTCTCTGTGAAGCATCCATTCATGAGAGGGTGCTGAAGTTCTGCTGAGAGTGTCTGCCATAACATTTTCTGTTGAAGGAATGCACATTGCTAGCAGGTGAATATGAAATGCTAATGCTAAGGTTCAGATTTGTGTGGCTGGACTGCAAAGAGGGTAAGATCTTGCCCCCCTCCCCCCTGTTTGTTTATGTACCACAGGACAGTCGTGTTCTGTGATTACTTTCAGTGTGCCAGGGAGTAGGGCTATTTTGAAGATCTGCAGGGCTAGAAGAAGTGCCTTCATTTCTTTGATGTTGATATGGTCTCTTTGTCTGAGTGTAGACCATTTCCCATGCACAGTGTTTTGTTTGTGGTTGTGCAGTAGCACTGCTCCCCACCCTATGTCTGAGGCGTCTTGGAAGATCTGCTGTAAGGGGGGAGGTACCTGTAAGGGGGTTCCCTGGTTGAGACTCATGGCGGCAATCCACCATTGTAGATCTTTCTTCAGGCAAGGTAGGAGGGGGAGAGGGGGTTATCCAGAGGGTGAGAGTGTTGACTCCATTGCGTCTTCAAAACCCAATGGAACTTTCTCATATGAAGTCTTGCCATAGGGAGCATGGGAATCATGGAATTCCCTGGCTGGTAAGTAAGGCAGAGTGATACGATTGTTGAAGTAGAAGGTGAGGTCCATTATCCTCTGATATGGAATAAAGGCCTTCATCCTGTCTGCTCTGATCCTGCACCCCAAGAAGATTAGGTCTCGAGTGGGGGTGAGGTGGGATTTTTCCCTTGTTTACAGTGAATCTTAATTGTGCTAGGGTAGTGGTCACCTTTTGCAGATGTTGGTGGAGGGTTTGACGGTCCTGATGAAGAACTAACAGGTCGTCTAGGTATAGGTATATTTGAATACCTAAAGAAGCCAAAACAAACCACTGACACTAACGTGTGCAATTTAAAGCCATATTGTTAAAACACACAAAATTATGCACAATATGGCTTTAAATTGCAAATTATTTTTAGTACTGCGTTTTTTTGGCTGTGTAATTAACTTTTGCAGTTTAGAAGGTATGTTATTTCAGCTTAACATCATCAGCACTGAGGAAGGGTACTTTATACCTGAAAGCTTTGCGTATTTCGGATGTTTTTCTGAACATTGGACTAATATTAAAGCATTTTACGTTAGTGTCAGGGGTTTGTTTTGGCTTTTTTATGTATGTTTACCACTGAACTTTCACTCTGGCTGTGGTTTGGTTGTTATATCTGAATAACCTGAGTTCTGCAGTGAGCAATCACTGGGGCTAGGCACTTTGTAAACACTTGAGGTGCTGTGGAGAGCCCAAATGGTAATGCAGAAAATTGAAAATGCAAGGAACCTACTGAAAAGCGTAGGAATTTCCTGTAGTCTGGGTGTATAGGAATGTGTAGGTAGGCATCCTTCAAATCCAGAGCTACAATAAAGGCCTGGTTTGGGATGAGGGGTAAGAGTAGATGTAAAGTGAGCATTTTGAATGTGGGTATCTTGAGGAAAAGGTTGAGAACAGACAAGTCCAGAACTGGTCTCCAAGGACCATCTTTCCTTGGTACCAGAAACATTCTTGAGTAAAAACCCTTGTTTATTTGTTGAGAAGGTACCCTTTCTATGATGCCCTAACCCTGTAATTGCTGCAGAATGGTGGGAAATAGATGAATCTGGTTTGATGGAGGTTGTGGAATCCCCTGGACGGGGGTAAAAGTCCACAAAGTCATAAAATAACCTCTTTGAATGATGGAGAGGACGCAGTTTTCTGATGTGATTTTCCACCAGGAGGGTATGGAAAGGGTTAGACGAAGGGAGAGAGGCATGTTGGGATGTAGAGGTTTTAAGTCACAGTGGAGGTGGTCTGGCTTGGTCAGGTAATGTAAGAGGGTGTGGAGTTTTTCCTAGCTTGCCTTTGTCCCTTTGCCTGAGTTGAGGAGGAATGGGAAGACTGTCTTCTAACAAAGGAAGTCCTTTGTGAATAATTCTTATGATACCTGGGGATAGGTGACACCAGTAAATGCTTCAGATTTTGTAATTCCTTTCCCTTTTCTTGAAGGGATTTGAGGAGTTCTGCTGAAGCTGTCCAAAGAGAGCCTTGTTATCAAGAGGTGCATCTAACAGTTTGGTTTGCACATCCATAGGTAGGGGCTGCAATCTCACCCAGGAGTATCTCCTCAGAACAGAGCCCGAAGCTGCAGATTTTGAGGAAGCTCCCACAGCATCATAGTTGCACTTGATGGAATGCCTAGTCACCTGAGATGCTGTGGAAAGGATGGTGCTAAGTAGTCTCTTAGCTGGTGAATCTGGTACATCAGAAAGGAGAGCTGAAACTTTGGAGAGGGTGTCCAAGACATACCTAGCCATGTGGGTTTGGTAATTAAGGGCTCTAATAGCAAGGGTGGAGGAGGTATAGACCTTCTTGCCTAGCCTATCCATGAATTTGCTGTCCTTGCCAGTAGGGTAAAGAGCATATGAAGGCAGCTGTCTGGTGGATTTATCAGCAGAAACTGCTATAACTGCTGGATCTGCAGGGTTTTTTTATACAAGAATTGAGTGCCCTGAGGTACTTTGTAGAACCTGTCTGGATGTTTTGAAGCTGGGGGTTGGGAATCAGGGGCCTGTGAAGCAGCCAAAAAGGAATCTTGAAAGGCCGGAAGTAAGGGAGGTACAGCAGAAGGGGAGGGCTGTTCCATTTGCAATAAATCAAAGTACCTCTTCTTTGTGTCAGAAACATCAGAGGCCTACCATTTAAAATGTCCTCTCATGAGAGGGACTGTATCTCCAAAGGTAAATTCTTCTCTTAGAGACTCAAGAGTGATGGGATCCTCTTCCTCAGGAGTGATAAAATCTTTAGGGGAATCAATTTGTGAGCAGTAAGTCAAGGATTCCTCAGAGGAGGAATATTCTTCCTCTGATACCTCTAAGGCCTGCAGTGGAGGAGTAGCAGGTTGTGGTAACTGAGTCTGCAGGGCCTAGAATGCCCTGAAAAGGTTCTGAGAGAAAACTTCCAATCCAGGAACAGGTTGTTGTTCTGAAAGTTTTAACTTTTGTTTCCTCTTCAGAGGAGTGGAAGGCTGTATATGTTTAGACACTGACATCTGGGAGGATAGGAGTGTAGGAGTAAGGTCCCTCTGACTCCACAAGTCGTGGTTCCCCTCCACCATCAGTAGATGGTCTAACCTCAGTGGACGGACTCACTGTTTCCACCAACCCAGCTTCCACCGTGGTTCTCGGGATAGGTTGAGAAATGGAGGTCCGAAGAGATCCTGGACTTTCATCTGCCTCAAGAGTCTCACTAGACGCCTGAGGCACAGCATGGGAATCGGACCTAAGTTTTTTGGCTTTCTTCCAAAGTAGCTCATTAGACGTGCGTACCCCACCCTCCATACCTAACACAAGATGTCAAAGTCTTTGATTTTCTAAATATAATTAAAGTGTGGCCAGACGGCTGCAGAGAGTCTTAGGCACAAAAGATTTACAAATAGCACAGGATGTATGGTCATGGGCCTCGCTTAAACAACAAACGCACAGATCATGTGTGTCCTTGTGAGGAATTTGTCTAACACAAGCACACTTCTCCTTTCAAGTGGACATGTACGTCTGAGAAACAAGCAAAGATAACAAGAAAACCCAACAGGGTACTTATCTGTAGCGGTTGTCTGGAAAAATGAGCAATCTGCTTCCCAAACTGGAGAACAAGAGTCCGACGGTCATTATGCCAGAAAAATTCTGAAGGGGGTACGTGCAGACATCGCTTTTATAGCCTACGTCGGTTTATGGCTCTAAACTAAGACGTCGCATGTACCCTCCCTGCTGCAAAGACTTTGGTATACTGGCTGGATGTCTGGTGCTACAGGCAGCAACCTCCCAACTGTGATGAATACTGCAACATGAGAATAGAAGGACATCATCAAGTACAGTTCCCCCTTTGGTATATACCTAACCATGAGCATCCAACAACTGGAACATTTACAGATGTTCCACACTAAAAGAATACAGGGTGTAAATGTCCTCTGCAGATAGCCTCAAAGCCCTATCCCGGTATTCTGCTTTCTACAGGCTGTTGAGGGAAGATCTACACCTGGCATACAAGGGATCATCAGACCACTCTGATGGGCTTCTTGTACATTGGCAAAACAAACATTAGAATCCCATTTTAAAGAAAGACTTAAACCTTGCATGTGATATAAATAGGGCCAGCAGGAGAGACAGGTATGTATTCCAGAGACTAAGTCTTCACTGGAACAGGGTCTCTATCCATGTGAAGCAGAATTCTTCCATAACCCAATTCAATTGCAACTTGGACAACTGGATGCGAATGAGGAACTTCATCCCTGGTTTGGCACCTATATCTCTAATGGACTAAGGCAGCCTGTAAATGGTTTATCTCCCCGACGTCTATTTGTAAATATTTCATCTCCCAAGCCCCTGCTTACACTTGCCAAGGGTACCAGAGCTTGTCAGAGATTTGGGATGCATGGCTTGGCTTAAAAAGGCTCAAGTTGTTGTTAGCCTAGTACACACCCATGAACCTGTGAAGCAACATGTAATAGATAAAGGGCTCTGCAACTGAACCACCCCTGGTTAAAGTGGTACTAATAAAGCTAATGAATTAGTGCCATAGCTCTCTGCTGCACAAAACTTCATGTACTATTATCACAACTATACTCTCTCCTCTAACATCTAGTCTCCTTTATCTTCCTTGTGCCGTAACTTCTCCTTCCTTTCTTTGGACTACTCTAACTTCTCTTCCTATGTGCTACAGTTTGAACAAATCTTTATAGTAACAAATATTCTTATATAAAACCTGACAAACTATGCATATTGATGACATATTGCATGTACCTCCCTGTATTTAAAAAAATATTCATATACAACCCATGTAACTGTTATTTTTAATTAAAACTATTTGAAATGACGTAACTGACATCAAGACTGAGTAATGGAACTGTTGCTCATGAATGAAACTGAGTGTAAATGACTAAACAATGCAAATCATCTCCATAATGCCTGTATAATGGAACTTTTCTCTCCATGCCTCCGCTGAAAAAGGGCACAGCACAGTTGGACCTTCCCAGTAAACAAATGCTAATCAATCACTCAATAAATAAACAGTTCTAAGTACAAGTGCGTGCTGTGCTTCAAAACAAAACCTATTACTTCTGCATTGCTACTTGGGCAGTGTTACAACATTTTATTTTACACAGCAAGTATGGATTTGTATTATACAGTCAGATCATTCATGTCACATTTAAATTTTATCTCCTTGTAGAATCAGCTTTAAGTTACGTGGTGTAGGATGTTTCACGCTTTGGACTTAATTCTTTAATCACAGCACAAGAGACAGCAGTGGTGAATGTTTTGGTTGTGTGTTAGAATGCCAGGGTTTTCATTTCAGAGCTCTTTTGGAGCAAGGGAAGCATTACAATGCTTTCAATATTTTGAAAAGCCCCTTAAGTCAAACAAAATCAACCCATAATGTCTTCCACAACATTACACAGGCACTCATATTCTTTAGTACATAAACTTGGGCATGAAAAAGATTGCATGTCTACTTTTTGTTTACATATGCTTTTGCAACACTGACAAATTTCAGTAACACATAATCTCAATGTATTAGATCAAAAAGATCAATGACAATGTATTTCAAAACAGTCAACTGTTTACTATATAAGACGGTGATACAGTAACTCTGAGTATATCAAGTAATTAAAATACTGTGATCCTGTGCTTTCCTACTGTAACTCACAAGCTGTCATTGATTTTCTGTTGATTGAAATTTAGTGGACATAGCTTTGCATGATGGCAATATTACATACGGACTTTTTGCCTTTCTGAAGTTATAAAATTAGTACCTTCTAAATGGATAGTCTGACTGTCTATATGTGGAGACATATGCCTTTATGTAACAACTACACCTCAACTGATAACAGCATTACTGGTATGATGCTAACAACCTGCACCAACACATCGTATTTTCATGCACTTCACTAAGGTAATTGTATACGTCTTTCTGTGGTTAGGGCTAAGTTGTTTGTTTCTTCCTGAGATGTTGACCATTTGTGTCTGAATCTTCAATGTACCGCACTTCACTATTTTGGTCTTGATCACATGAACTACGACATATTTAACTGTTCAACAATAATAAGGTACACACATTACACATACGCAAACCCATATACAAGCATATATAAAATACAGCTAACAAAAATAATCAGCTTTACCTTGGGTTCTCTCCTAGCTTGGATAATAAAGTCTTCTGTCACTAGACAGTCACCAGACTCATTCTGCAAATCTGTCAGCTTCAAGACACTGTGAAGAAAAATGACATTTGTGAAACTGATGCATGATTGTATACATCAGATTGTTGTGTGAGACAGTTTATTAATTACAGAAATGTATGGAGAAGCACAGAGTTAGTAGGGAAAAATATATTAATAATCTAGCATATAAAGAATAGCTACAGAATTATTAATCACATGCAGTTTAATGAACACTACATTTAAATCTGCTTACACAAAACAGCATTTGATTTTATTTTTTAAAGTAGTTATCTTTTGCTCATGGTATGCTGCTGATGGAGTTAAATGCCCTGCAGCAAAATATGTTTTAGATATACTCCTCTTGTATCAGCTAATCAACTCAAAAGTCCACATTCAATAAGTCATTGGCTGGGAATTATTTCTCCCCCAATCAGAATTTGGCTTTTTTCAGCAAACTCTCACATTAATAGAAATTGGTGAACCCAACCAACATATGCCATGACAATGTGCCTGCTACAAAACAGCTCTTGTCCTTAGAACCTGCCAATCCACCCTCTTTGAAGAAGTAAACACCCTCCGATAACTCAAAAAAAAACTGCAAAGCTGTTCTGAAACTCTGTAACCAAACTTCTTGTTTTCCTTCTCTGGATTTAACTAATCGCCCTACTCATCTCTTGTATTATAATTTATTTTCTCATTAAATTTTAGAGTAGTCTCTCTGAGCTATTACCTTCTCTGCTAAATGAACACCGACTCTAATGTAATATGCAAAAACAGTGTTTGTCTCAGAGGTGTAATGTCATAACAAACAGCTGAGATGTACCTTTTTCCACAAATTGGCCTTTTTCAAGTGCCTTTTCTATCAGTTGGAAATAATTATGTACTTTCCTTCCTAAGGTTAAGTGAATATTTAAGCACTACACCTAACACTGGTAATTTAACTCCCAATGAAAGGCACTTGCCAGCTCAAAACCTTGAGTAATTGTAAGTTTTTGTTGGTCCAATAAAATGTATTTTATCACTTTTGCATTCATGTGTCTTTCTAAAATTAAATATGTGATATAAGAATATACAGTTGCCTGACTCGCATGGAACTCACAACAGCAGCTGCTGAATGAAGACTGCTACATCAGCAGCAGGACAACAGAGTAACATTTCCAAACTTATCAGGGGAGAATCTTTACTAGATCGACTTTTACAGTAAGATTATTACACAGTACATATAATGCTGAGTACCCTTCCTTGATAGGCCTCTGTTACTGCTGAATCTTAAACAATCCTTTATCAATACTGACAATGCCACCACATTGGAAGAAGCTGGAAGATCTCCTTAGCCAAGAGTTCAAATGGCTGAAAGATGGAAAGCAGAGTTCTCAAAGAAAGCACAGCTCAATGAGTAATGGCTTTGATAACACTGCTTAGTGAAGGTGTGTGCCATGAACTAAGCACAAATAGTAATAATGCACCCTACCTTCCCACATCAAGTGAGAGCAACTGGTCAATCTTCCTAAACTCATGCATCTTCTTCAGGTAATATCTGAGCTGCTAGGGCACACAAGTACAGTTGTGTACACTTACCATAAATGTAAATGTTCGAGTGTATTCACTATTGCAGTCATTACATTTGGGTTATCTGAGTATCAACGTCTTGGATCCCTGCATCGGATGCTGTCTCTTCTTCCATGACATCAGGTCATCAGGGGTATAAAGCATGCAGCCGATGCCATTACATCAGTTTTTCTTGCCCCAGATGTCAGGTGCCCCCTTAATGGGAAGCAATTATATAGAAGGTTAAACCTCCAACAAAAAGCAAATACACCAGAAAGGTGAAATACACTAAACAAGAAGAAAGGTAAAACCAAGAAAAGTCAGGGGGCTGGAGGGATGGTAACCAGGACTGCAACAGTGAATACACTCGAACATCTACATTTATGGTAAGTGTACACAACTGTACTATGTTCTTTGTGTTTCACTGTTGCAGTCATTACATTTGGCTAGATTTCCAAAGCTAAGGAAGGGAGGAGGAAGTTAAAGAGCATTACGACCAGCTATTAAGCCTTGCAAGACCGCAGTGGCAAAACCAGCTCTGGATTTAGAGAAAATGGGCAAGTGGTAATGCTTGGTGAAAGTATGTACAGAGTTCCAGATAGCAGCTTCTAGGATGTCCCTGGTAGGGACACCTCTGAAAAAGGCTGTAGAGGTAGATGCAGCCCTGGTGGAATGTGATCTTATCCCCTGTGGGTTAGGTTTTCCATGGTGCTTGTAGCAGAAATGAATGCAATGGCCTATCCACTTAGAAATGGTTTGCTTTGAAATGGCCTTCCCCTCTGCCCCTGCAGCAAAGGCAACTAGCAGCTGTTCAGTTTTTCTGAGAGGCTTAGTCCTGTCCAAATAAAATCTAAGTTGTCTGTGCATGTCCAAAGAGTGCAGTATTTATTCGCCTTTGTTCTGTGGATTAGGAAAAAAGGTTGGCAAATGAATGGACTGATTAAGGGCCACACTGGATACCACCTTGGGCATAAAGGAAGGATTAGTCCTGAGGGACACCCTGTCTGCATGGAAGATGATGAAGGGCTCCACTGCCATGAGGGCCTTTAATTCAGACACTCTTCTTGCTGAAGTGATGGCTAGAAGGAAGGCTGTTTTTCCAAGAAAGGAATTTTAACTCTGCAGTTGCAGCTGGCTCAAAAGGAGGTAGAGTGAGCTTTTCCAATGCAAAGTTCAGGTCCCAGGCTGGGGTAGGGGCTCTCCTGGGTGGTCTTAAATGTTTGGCCCCTCTGAGGAATTGTTTCAGCAGGGGGTGGGAGAAAAGGGATGGCTCAGTATTATAATGTGCTGAAATGGCTGAGGCATGAATTTTAACTGATGAGAAGGAAAGGCCCTTGTGTAGCATCTTTGTTAAGTATTGAAGAATATGCAGTAAGCTAGGCACTGTTGTGCCCAATCCCTGAGTCTGGCTCCAGGAACAGTATCTTTTCCACTTTTCAGCATAGGATTTTCTGGTGCTAGGCCTCCTTGCCTCCAGAATGACATCAAACACCTGCTTACTGAGGGATGCTATTGGAGAGCTCAGGAAATTAGCCAGGCTGCAAGGTTCAGGGTTTGAAGCTGGGGGTGCAGAATCTGGTCCTCCTGCTGGGACAGCAGGGAAGGGGTCTGAGGCAGGTGCCATGGTTCCAGCAGTTCACAAATCCAAGAGAACGTATAGTTGAGTTTAGAAACACCTTTATAGAAACAACAACAAAGCTTTCAGGTTAAAAACCCTTTTTCAATGTTTTATAACAGGTATTTTAAAACAGCCACCATCACATGACCATTACAAATATAAAGACATAAAAACATTTAAACAACTTAAAATTATCAAAAATTAGCACATTATCTAACCACTTAATACATAAACAAATATACATAGATTAAAGTTAGTTTAATCTAGTTTGTTGTATTCTATTTAAAATAGGTTTTAAGGACACTGAAGCATTCAAACCAGGGGGTATATCCGCTGACAACCTAATTATCCATTCATATTCCCTTAAGTCCAATAAATTGGACAGGTCACCTCCCCTAGGTGATGCTATAACACAATCTATAACTTGAAACTTAAAGCAATGTGAACTATCCCTAGATGCAATATGTTTAAATAGTGCATTATTCTCATTAGAATGTCTAATATTAGACTTATGCTCCGTTATGTTCTTTAAACTTTCTGAAAGATGGGCACATTTGGCATGTTGCTAAATAAACAACATTACTAGTTGTGCAAGTAGCATAGCTAAAGAATTTATATTCTTTTCCTGACACAGGATGTTTAAACATGTCTAGTTTAGAAGAATCACTATTTTTAAGTATATCGTTACAACTACTGCAATTATGACAGGCATATGTGCCTTGCTTTGTTGTTATTCTCAAGCTAGGTTTCATATAGTTAAAATCTTTATAACCAAGAATACTTTTCAAAGTTCGCATATTTCTATAACTAAAATAAGGTTTGTCACCAACTATTGATTTTATATCATCTTGTGCCAACAATACTGGTTCCAGCAGTGACATACTGTGCAACAGGGGGTACCCAGTGCTGGCGTGGCCAGTCTGGTGCAATCAGTATTGTCCTTGGTTTGTCCTGTTTGATCTTTAGTAGAACGTTCGAGAGGAGAGGCAGAGGGGGAAAGGCATAAACTGAGAGGCTTTCCCTTCCCAGGTGAAGGACAGGGCATCCACTTTCCAGGCTTGACTGTGGGAAGTCCTTGTGCAGAATTTGTCAAATTGGTAGTTCTGAGGGGAGGCAAACAAATCAATCTCCGGGTTCCCCCATTTGTTTCTCAAAAGGTTGAATATCTTTGGTTCCAGTTTCCACTCGTGTGGGTCCAAGAGATTTCTGCTTAGGTCGTCTGCCAGTGTATTTAGCTTGCCTGGCAGGAATTGAGCTTGTAGGTGCACTTGGTAGCTCAAGGCTGTGTTCCACAGAGCCACTGCTAGTCTGCAGAGAGGGTACGAGAGGGTTCCCCCCTGCTTGTTTATGTACCACATAACAGTGGTGTTGTCAGTCTTTACCAATAATTGTCCAGGAAGAATGTGGTCCTTGAAGGCTGTCAGGGAATTCTGTACAGCTAACATTTCGTTTTGACTGATATGCAAGTGCCTCTGACTCTGGTTCCATTTGCCCTGAATGCTCTGCCCTGCCCTGCCAAGTGTGCCCCCCCCATGCATAGTCTGATGCGTCTGTTGTTAGGGTTTGGGAAGCAGGGGATAAAGTGAATGGCAGTCCCTTGTTGTGGTAGCAGGCCTCTGCTCACCAAAGGAATCTGTCCTTATACAAGGAATGATAGGAATCACTGATTCCAGGTCCTGAGAATGTTGACACCATAGGCTTTTTAGATACCATTGTAGTTTCCTCATATGCAGTCTTGCATATGGAATTAGCAGAATGCAAGAGGCCATGAACCCCAGGGCTTGCAGGATGTTCCTTGCAGATAGCTGGGTCTTTGTGGCCAGTAGTTTGAAGTAATCTGTCAAATAAACTTGTTTCTCTGGCCTGAGGTAAGCCATCTGGGAAGTTGTGTTCAAGCTTGCTCCCAGGAATACAATTTGTTGACAGGGTACTAGATGAGATTTCTTTTTGTTTATGGTGTACCCCAGTGAGGTTAGAAGTTTCTTTACAAATGCCAGATGAGTTAGAAGCATGTCCTGGCTTTCTGCCTGAATTAGACAATCGCCCAGGAATGGGTATATTTGAATATTTCTTTGCCTGCAAAATGCAATGACTGGAGCTAGGCACTATATGGATACCCTGTGCGCAGTAGATAAGCCAAAGGGAAGTGCAGAGAACTGATAGTGCATGCAGCCTGCTCTGAAGCGTAGGTATTTCCTGCAAGATTCCCTTATTGGAATGTGCAGGTAAGCTTCCTTTAAGTCTAAGGTTGCCAACCAGGCATCTTTGCCTAGCACAGGAAGCAGCTGATGAAGTGTTAGCATTTTGAATTTTGGGATTACCAAAAAGGTGTTTAGCACAGAGAGGTGCAGGATAGGATGCCAGGAGCTGTCTTTTCTGGGTACCAGGAAAAGTCTTGAGTAAAAACCTTGTCCCCTTTCTTCTGCTGGGACAGGTTGAATAGCCCTGATACTTAGAAGAGAGAGAACCTGCTTTTGAGCCTCTGCCCACTGATTTGGGGGTAGATCTGGCCAACCGTTTGAGGTTGGTAAGGTAAGGAAGTGGAATTTGTATCCTTAGGAAACTATATTTAAAACCCATTTGTCCTGGATAATAAGTTCCCAGTTTTTTGCATGCAAGGCGATCTTTCCCCCTAAGGGAGCAGGCAGTTGAGCAGGGCTTGGAAGGTTTAAGGTTAAGTCATTGTCACAGTTTTCCATAGGGGGGTGTCTTACTACTTCCAGCTTTGGAAGTGGGAGCCCCCACTGCTTAGGCCTGTGAGTACCTTGAGACTGTAGCCTAGGTGGTCTGCTGTTCCTGGGTTTGGAATGAGAAGGCCTTGAAGAGACAGGAAAGGACCAATTCTTAGAAGGTCAATGCCTACTAAATCTGGTAGGCTGTACTTGCAGAAAATCTTTAACAGTTTGCATAGATTTAGCTTTTTCCTCCATCTTTTTGAGGACTTCTGCTTTGTTGTCAAACAGGCGGTCTTGGTTTAAGGAAGCATCCAGTAATTTAGCTTTAGCATGATCTGGCAAATTTTGCTCCTTAAGCCAAGCATGCCTTCTAAGAACAGACCCATTGACAGCAGCCCTGCAAGATGCTTCTAAAGAGTCAAAACCACACTGCAAAGTATGTTTACCAACTTGTTCAGCAGAATGCATTAAATCCTGTAATTCTTTATTTTCAGCACAGTCAGGACTCAACATCATTTTCTGTTTAAGCAGTCCCAAAATAGCCAGGGAATTGTTAAGCTAGGCTTGTATAGGCCCTAGGGCCGATAACCTAGTACCAACCTATGAACCTATAATATGTTGCTGATACTTTATATGAAACTGGCAGTTTAAGGCCCTAATGGCCAACGTAGCAGAAGTGTATACCTTCTTACCCCATCTGTCCAAGGCCCTGGAATCTCTATCAGAGGGTGTAGGGTTTTTGGCAGTAGTAGCCTTAATGCCTTTAGGTCCCTGGCAAATGGTCTCTGGGTCTGCAGTAGGATTCTTGAAGGGGAACTTGTGAGAGTCAGGTACTCTGTAATACCTGTCAGGTTTCCTGGGAGCCGGAGGTAAATTGTCTGGGAAGATGCTAGATTTCAAAAATGCATCATCTACAATGTCCAAGACAGGAGTGATAGCTAAATGCCTGTGTTGAGGGAGGAGTAAGAATTCCCTAAGCCTCTTTTTGGAGTCAGAGTAATCCTGGCTTTCCCAGCAGAAATACTCCCTAAGTGTGCAACGTTTCACCAAAAGAAAAATCTTCTGGAGGTGAAGCAGAGGGAATGAAGTCCTATGCATCAGAATCCTCATAGGTAGATAAGGGCAAATCCTGGTAATCAGAAGAAACAGAAATTTCAGAATCCTGATCAGAAGGAAAATCAGTTCTAGGTCTTTTAGAGGGAGAAGGCTGGCTTCCCCTAATTAAAGTAATAAGGTCTTCAGCCATTCTTAAATTTGTTTTTTAGGCATATGAGCCTGACCATGCAGTTTGGACGTTAGTTTTCTAGGTGTGGGTCGAGTTTTAGGCCTTGAAGAAGAAGATGGCGTCGGTTTGAAATGCAAGTCAGTAGGCCTGAATACACCCTCAGAAGCCGGTGCCTGCATAGCGGCTCCGGACCCATCCAAGGTAGAGACATCCACAGGTTCCATGGTTGAAGAAGCATCTCGAGGCATACTGGACTCTGAATGGGTCTCAGTAGAGGCCTGCGAATCTGAAGTAGCGGGTATCAGGGGCTGTGAAAGCACCTCACTGAGTAGTGACGAACTGGCGACTAGCTTAACAGAAGTGTCGTCTGCAGCTTTGGACCTATGCGGTCTGTCTCTGTCTTAATTTTTATGTTTTTTCGGAATGTCGGTAGTCTGATGGCTTACCGAAGCCATTTCTGGATAATTAAACCGAGTACCAAAATAGTTTGATGCAAAAATGAACCGACGATGAACAGTGCGGGGATAGAATAAGGCACAATACAGACAGCGAGGGACGTTGTGGTCTAGGCCTAGGCAAGGAATGCAGTACGAATGAAAATCTTTATGACGTATTTGCTTTCCACAGGTAATACAATTGTTAACTTTTAATGACATCAGTTTAGAGCAAGAAAAAGGATCCCCAATGGGGTACTTAGGTTTTTTGAAAACTTTGGTTCTGAAACTCGAAAACGAAAATTTCGGGAGTTGGCCGACTGGCACTTGCGAACTGCTTCTGCTTCGAGCACAGCACGGCAAGAAAGACTGATGTAATGGTGTCGGCTGTATGCTTTATACCCTGAAGACCTGATGTCATGGAAGATGAGACAGCATCCAACACAGGGATCCAAGACTTTGATACTAAGGCCGGGTGAGGGCTACCTGCAGGCAGATAACCCAAATGTAATGACTGCAACAGTGAAACACAAAGAAATCAGGGTGTGAATGGAGATGGAAAGTCTGAATTAAGGAAGCCTTCAAAACTTTAACAGTTCTGAATTAGAGCCAGGAGGCTCAAACAACAGATGGGCAAGCCAGTCTAATAAAGTCTTTCGGCTTTTCCCAGTTAGGGGTCACCACAGCAGAACTCCCGTCTGCTAATGACTGGCAGTGGATTTTTATGGTGCCGAGTTGCCAGCCCAACACCCAACCTTCAAAGAAGGCACGCCCATTCACGCACACACCTACCTGCATGTCTTTAACGTCACTCGACCACGGGGAGGACATGCAGACTCCACACAGAAGGCGCTCCAGCCAAGAATCGAACGGGAGAACCTGTGAGGCGACAATGCTAACCACTGCACCACCGCGGCAAGCCAGTCTAATATGAAGTTCCAATCTTATGGTGGAGGAGACAATGAATTGAGGACTGAGATGCAGTACTCCCTTAAGGAAATGCTTGACCAACTAGTCCTGGGCCATAACCCTACCCTTCACAAGGTCATGTCGGACGCCTGTACCATGATCATGGAAAATTTGAGATGCAGATCATACAGGTAACAGATACAGGTCAGAGCCACCTGAAGACTAACCAACATGGATGACAGCAGGGATCACTCTGCTCAAATCATAACCTTTTTCATTTACAGACACAGATTAGAAAAGAAGACAACTTTCTGAAAACCTCAGTCTCCTCAAGAGATCTGCCTAACCCAGTCATACCACATTGTTACAAATTGTGGGTGATAAACCTTGTTTTGCATAAAAAAGAGCCGTAATTTAAAAGAGATATTGCAAGGTAACACACAGTGTTAGAACAAATTCTGCCATTAATGCAGAGAGGAATAAATGTGATTTGTGCAACCAATGTAGTTTTACCACATTACAAAAATATATTATTAAAGACAGAGGTTTAGAATTCCTGGTTACGTTAATTGTCTTTCAAAACAATGTTACATTTTGTTGCTTGCTGCTCCTTGTGTCCATCCTTTTATACTGAAAGAACTACAAGCAAATTACAAATGGAACATTTATGAACACAACAGGGCTACGTGATGCAGGACTGAAATAATGCACGTTCAAGGCATGCTCAGAAATGCCACAGTTTCAAACAATCTTATTTTTCTGTTTTAGATTGTAATAACCCAAAATACCATGCTCTTATAAGGATGTAGTAATAACTAACATCCTGGCAACCTCCTTGCTTGTGGGCAGGGGAGGCAACGATCAAAAAGTAAAGCTAAAAATCCTATGGTTACCTGCAAGGGCTGTGAGAGCCAGTCACGTCTCACAATAGAAGTATCAATGCGGAACCCTCTTCTTTTGCGCAGTTCTAGTTACAGGTGAAACGTTAGCTTCTGTAGAGAAGCAAAGGCATTCTTCTCGTCCAGTTGCTAGGGAGCAAAGTTACTTGTTAAGAGAATATTCCAACAGGTTAGGTTTGGTCAAAGAAAGAAGCCTGGAGACAATTCATTCCGAATCACTCCTTTATTCAGTGAGTTAGGCAGACGAACGCTCAGATCTGCCTAACTGCACTGAATAAAGGACTGATCCAGAATGAATTGTCTCCAGGCTTCTTTCTTTCTTTGACCAAACCTAACCTGCTGGAAAATTCTCTAGCAAGTAAAAATTGCTCCCTAGTGGCCAGGCCTGGCCAGACAAAAAGGATACCTCTGTTTTAGATTGCGTGATATTAAATGAAAGGGGGGGTAACAAAGACAACATTTTAAATTTAAAAGAATATATGGCAGGTCAGGGCAGATGCTTATACTGCACCAGGGATTAATGAGGCAATACATTTTATAGTAGCATTAAAAAAGTCACTGAGACATTCATATTTTATGTTTTAATTATTTTTATTTCTTTAATGGTTACTTTTATTACACGACTTTCATACCATATTTAAATAGGTTTTTCTTTGTTGTTGTTTTACTAACTCACAGTCTGATGGAAAAGGGCTCAGTGAAGCATAAAGTGGAGAAAGAGCATTAAGGTAATACCAGAGGACAGCTATAGTACACTGGCATTTGTGCAAATACAGCAGAAAGGCGAAATAAAAATAAAAAAAATGTTATATCTGGTAAGTGTCATCAAGAGGTCAAGATTCTAAAAACTGGGAAAGAAAATATTTTTAAGGAATAACAAAGGAAAATCTTCTGTCTTGTGGAGGTTCACCTAACTTCATTCAAAACTCGTAGAACTTCAAATAATGTTTTTGTTTAAAATTATAAAGTGATCCCCCCAAGCAAAACTGATGACAGATCCTTTTGTCAAAAAAAGTAGAGAGCAAAATGACTGTAAGAAGGCACTGCAGCTTTGTTGCAGAGTGAATCATGGTTGCCCAGGTGATCTGGGAGCCATAAGTTTACATCAATGTTATCTGACTTGGCACTTTCTGGATCAGAGGAGCTCTGCAGCGCACAAAGCAAGCCTGTGCACTCTTTTGGCAAAGGACTGGTTCAATACGTAAAAGAAGAATAAAGCTTTAGCTACCATTTACACGTTATACCCAAAATACCAATGATTCTGTTAAAACTGCTTCATCTTTTAGCACCTACTTAATTTGTGTTGGTCCAACATGCACTATCCTTCCAGATTCATCTGGGTGAAAATATATCCAATCACTTTCCAAAGAACAACACTGCATATCCTGTATTCCATTGGTAGCCTAAGAGAGAGAAAAAAATAAGAACGTGCTTAAGACATAACTTATCGTACCATGCTTTCTAGACATAATATTTTATGAAAAATAACAGATATGTCTAGTGTTAAATTTGTGCAACTATAACACAAATAATACTTGGGAAGGTGACAAAAATACAAACATAAATATGCATTCAAAGACACTGATGCAAA
This sequence comes from Protopterus annectens, assembly GCF_019279795.1. Taxonomy (NCBI): domain Eukaryota; kingdom Metazoa; phylum Chordata; order Ceratodontiformes; family Protopteridae; genus Protopterus; species Protopterus annectens. Next base: position 90,878,182 of record NC_056738.1, on the reverse strand, counting down.
GGATGGCATTAATGAGGAATGCGATCTTCAAGTAAATTTGCACCGTTGAAATTTCTACTACTTACTACACCTATTGCTGATGTAGCTGGTTTGGGGGGGGGTCTTAAAAACAACGTATAAATACCATGCTCCTTAAGACTAAGAACTACCTAGCCATCCCCACAAACTAGAATTCCCTCAGGTGCAATATTAAAAAAAATCTCAAGGTACAATTATTAAAATAAAGTCTATGATTTGTAGCATAATGTGTACTGTGCAGCAACTTTTCAGTTTAAAAATAGCTCCACGTCTTAGTCAGATCCGCTATTGAGCAAGGGGATCAGTACTACAAGATACATTACCAAGAGATGCCCTACAATGTAAACTGCAGAAATTATATCATTTAATCAAAAATGTAAGAAATAATTAAAAATGGTTACAATTTTTAGATTTGTGGTTAGAATACAAAAATTAAAAATTTAAATAAATAAAAATGCAGCTGCTACATAATGAACAAGGAATTTAAATGTTACATTTATTCATCTGGTATTTGCCTTAGCCAACTAGCCATCATCGATCATTTTCAGCCACAGCCCAGGCCTCAAACACAAAGGTAAATGCAACATACATGGACACTTCAGAACAGCCAGTCAACCAGCATGTTTGTGGGGGTGTGAAAATGCAAACTTCACAGGAAAACAGTCGTCCTACAGGCAAATGCAACAGACTATTGTGCTACAAAAATGAAATGGAAAAGGAAGTTTAACAAATGCACAGTGAAAGCATTAAGGCTAAGATCCCACAATATCTATTACACATTTTCAGACAAACATCCGGAATATTTCATTTTTTTATTAATTTTCTTTCTTTCTTTCATTTACAATATACCTCCAGACTTTATCATAACTTACAATTGCCCCCCCCCCCGCAGTATTAAACAACATTCCAATCAACATCTTCCCCTCTTTTTTTTTTTTTTTTCTTCACAAACTGACCACCAAAGGCTGGCAGTTAAGTACAGAGAATCAAACAATGACCTGTCAGCAAGTTTAATCTTGTAGCCCAGAGTTCGACCTCTCAGGGTCCATTTACCTCATGATGCAACTCTAAGCATGCAATTTAACCAGTCAGCTCAATCATAGCAAGAGAAATGTGGTAGTGGTTTTAACCTGGCTAGCAAATAAATAAGTACAGGATAAACAAGATGAAAATCAGAAGAGGCAGCATATGATTATTTTTGCCTAATTCTAAATAACATGCATCCCCACTCCATAGAAAACACTTGTAACACTTTATACCTCACTGATCTGACCCCTTATTGAATAACATGTATTTTTTAGCCTTCCATCACACCTACCCCCGCCAAGAACTTGAAAATATACAATTCCTTACTAGAAAAATCACAGGGCAGGAAATGTGAACTATTCTGGAAAAAGCTTCCGTAATTGTTTCTTGTACATTAAGAGGGAGCCTCTGAATGGTTTACAAGACAATTCCTGATCTGGTCCTATTTGAAAATCCATGCCTGGAATGAACTGGGGGAGAAAGCACCAGAACAGCGAACTTAAATAGGACTCAATTACAGTCAGAAGTCACTTATCAATTTCTTTTAGAAATAATACTGATGTGGTTGGCTCCATCAGGGCCATCCTTACACATAACCAAATTAGGCAACCAATTAGGGCATGGTGCTTGTAGGGGTACTCTTTCACATTCACGTCAAGTTAAATGCTGCAAGGTCACAGGTACAGGAGTACAAACCTTGCAATGTTCAAATATAGGCGTGAAAGTGCCTGAAGGAGTTTAAATTCTTTTTTACATTATTTGTATTTTGAAGGACAGAGCACAGGCAGGGACACTCTACTGAATAATGGACATAGAGAATGGAAACTGCGTGGTGCTGGTAAGACAAATGTTATTGCCAATTTTACAATAATCCTGGCAGACTGATCAATCAGATATGTTGGGAAATACTTCAGACCTACTTTATGTGGACAGTACAGATGAGAGGAATGGCACTGTGAGAGAAGTATTATGTTTTTTTACAATGATGCTGGCAGTACTTGACTAGATATTTTTGGCAATGATAATTTTGTGTGAAGCAACTTAGGCTGGAATACTTGAATGTGTAGCAAATTGTTTGTGCAGACTGTGGAAGAATACCTCTCAAACTCTTAGCAAGAAGTCTGGACAGAGCCAAAAAAATAGAGGGAGTGGACAAAGGCCCAAAATAGAGGCAAATTTAAAATATTGGATAAAAGCCTGGAAAAACCACCATGATAAGAATCACTTCCTCCTTTAATAGAGACAAACAAACAAGTAAACTAATAAAATCCAAGAGCTCTAGTAAAAGATGAGCGCTTTCGGCTCTTCAGCCTTCATCAGATCTAAAAATAAGCTCTATTCACTAGTTTAAAAACATAGTCCCATCCAATCAGACGTTTGTCATTTAATGACATCATACTGAATAGGTGTAACGCATCTTTTAACATCTTAAAGCTATAGCTCTTGCTGCAAAAAACAGGCCTTCCTGAAAAATAAAGTCATGAAAAAAATTTTTCAGAAAAAAGTCTGTTTTTAAGCATAGGCTTCAGTGGCACTAGATTGTTTATACCAGGATGCCTATCAGCTCTAATGTTTATTATCCACTCTGTTTCTCGTATTTCTGTAAGATTTTTAGGGTCACTTCCACGAAAATTGGGTACAATGTGATCCAAAGACCATAAAAGTAAATGAGTGTGTGGGAAACTGTATAGCGTGAGTGGCTAATGCATTATTAGTATCAACTTTAATGATATCTTGCAGATGTTACATAATCCTAGCTTTAAACAACTGGTTAGTTTTACCTACATAGAAAGCTGCACAACAGACAACACTCATTTACTTTTATAATTTTTTTCCTTATACTGAATGGTCTTCTTTATTAGACAGAGTTTCTAACTAGTCACACAGTTATTACAACAGCGATATATAGTCAGCTAGGTTTTTATGCATTCCACTATAAATATATTTTATTATTTGGTGCATTTAGTTTTAAATTTCAATAAGTAGCAATACATTTTTAATGATAACAGCATTTAGCACTGTATCTTTAATTTAATTAATTACTTGTTTTTCAAATAGTTTGCATATTTAAGAAGTGATATAATGTTAGAAGCCATTCTGATGAAATCCCCAGTGAGGGATGAAAGCTTAATAGATGCTTTGATTTTAGTGTTGCTGATTGTATTACCATTCCACAGCAGTCTGGGTTTGCTTATTGGTTTGGTTTGATTGCTATCCTGCTGTTGTGTGTTTCACATTCCTTCTAGATAATGCAATATTATAGTCCCTTTTGGAATTTCTACACTCTTTTTTTCTTTCTTTTACAGAATTATGTATTTTAACAGTGTGTCAAGCAGATGCTGGCCACCATATTGTAGGGGTACAGTCAGTATTACATAACCTTAGCAGTGTGTTATGTTGCTGTTTTCAATCTCCATTTTTAGTGGAAGTATATTCTGTCCGTAGAGTACCTAACTGGGCTCCTATCCCCATAATACCCTCAGTGCCTTGAATTAAGACAAGTCGTGACCAATGATGAATCATGCTACATACAAACGCTACAGGGTGTCTCACCTTTAGAAAACAGGATTTGAATTTTTACATAAGTTAAAAGATACACTTTCCTGGCTATATGAACACACATCACATCCACTTTCCTCTTAGTATTTATTTTGTCTACAGACTATTCGTTAATAATTGTGACTATGCTTCCAGAATCTAGTAGCCCCTTTTAGTTCTTCCCATCCACCAATACTGTACATTTAGTTAACTTGGCAGTGGCACAGAGACAACATTATGATTCAAATATTCTAGCAGTTACTTTATCATATACCAAAGTAGATTTTAGTTATCATCAAGTTGGTTAGAAACCATATTTTTGACAGGCACCACACATATTTGTTAGAAATAACATTTTTGTTAAGTATAAATTCTTACTGCCAGTTAAAAAATTAAAGTTATGTACTCACCATAACTACGCATCTGTGTTGTCCATTTTCATTCTTCCTTAATGTATGGTTAAAAATCTGACTTCAGATTCTACTCGGCCACATTCCACAGACTTTCAGATCCAACTCTCGAGCTACTCCCTCTAACCATAATACTCGTCCACCCATAATACCTTAAATTGAGTTTGCTGCTGAAAATATTTTAGAATATAAAAAGGGAGAGAGAATAGTAAAAGAACCAGGGCTCAAACCTGGAACAACAGGTTCTAAAAAGTCCATCAGGTCACTCTAAACGATGACAGGAAGTTAAGGAAGAATGAAAATGGACAACAGAGATGCATAATTATGGTGAGTGTCTAACTAATTATATGATGTCCTTTTCATTCTTTCTCAATATATGGGACAGAGTCCCCAGCTAAGTGAATCTTGGGTGGCTCTCATGAACGGATATTTTGGAAAACTGCTGAACCAAAAGCAGCTGTGCTTCTGGAAATTATGTCTAATTTGTAAGGAGTAATAAAGGTATGAGCATTAGACCAGGTAGCTGCTGCAAAAATATCATCAATGGAAGTTCTAGACCAGAATGCAGATGAGGTGGCCATGGATTTAGATGAATGAGCATTAGGTGGCTTTGGTAGAGAGAGACCTTGCTGAGAATATATCAAGGAAATGCAATTAGTTATCCATTTGACCAAGATAACTTTAGAAATAGAAATCCCAGCCTGCTTTGTGAAAAGAAATAAACACCTGGTCCGTTTTTCTGAAATCTTTTGTTCTATGTACATTGAAACGTAGTTGTCTATGTACATTTAAGAGATGTAGTATGTATTCTCCCTTATTCAAAAATTTAGAAAAGAAGACCAGTAAGGGAATGGATTGATTTATGTTCAATTCACAGGCTACGTTTGGTAAGAAAAAAGGACTGGTTGGTAAGGTAACTCTATCTTTCTGAAAAATAATGAAAGGGAATTTGGATGAAAGAGCCTACAGTTCAGAAATCCTTTATTCAGCTGTAAAAGCAACTAAAAAGGCTGTCTTCCATGACAGAAATTTTAAATAAATTTTTGCTGAAGGTTCAAAGAGTTGTTGGGTCAATCCTTGAAGTACTACTGCTAAATCTCAAGGAGGTGCAGAACTTTCACTGGAGGTCTAAGCAAGAAGGTGCCCTTTAGGAAAGCCTTACAGAACTTGCAAGCAGCCAAAAGAATCATTGTTTCCTAAGTGAAAATTTGATATGGCTGACAATTGTACTTTGACTGTGGAAAAACTAGCAGCTTCCTTAAAAAAAGGAAGCTAAAAACTAGAGCACTGAAGAAAAGGGGTCAGTAAAACGATCAATGTAATTTTTCAGGGCCCAAATTGAGAATCTTTTCCATTTAACCTTGTAAATCTTTTTAGTGGAGTCTTTCTGGGAGGATAAAAGCATATGACGTACTGGGGAAGAAAGCCTCGGCTGTCTAGCTATTAATGGAATTGGAGAAACCATGCAGTTAGTTTGAGATCTGGGATATTTGGATGCTTTATCCCTGAGGGATGTAACAGAACGTCTAGACTGAGGTCCAGTATCCAAGGAGGATAATGAAAATGAGATCAAAGAAAGAGGAACCACACCTGGAAAGGCCAAAAAGGAGCAATGAGGATAACAAAGCTCTTCAACCAACTGGCTTTCTGTAAGAATTTTGGAATCAGAGGTACTGGGGGACAGGCATAAATGAGACTGGAGGGCCAAATGTGAACTACATCATCTCTCAGTGACTCCCCCTGAAGAGGGATCAAAGTACAGTACCTGCTGCATTTGTTTTTGTGGGGAGTTGTAACGAGATCGCAACAAGGTTTGCCCCAAAGACAGAAAATCTCTTCCGAAATAAACTGGTTGAAAGACCACTCGAGTCATCAAAATTAACCTGCTGAGTCCGTCTACTAGTATGTTGGATTTCCCTGGAATGTGCGTTGACACCAGAAAGTGGTTGGAGGCGATCACCCTCTGCCACACTCTCATAACTTCTCGACACAGAGGATAAGATTGGGTTCCCCCTTGCTTGTTGATGTATCAGTCTACGGACATGTTGTCGGTTTGAAAAGCAATAGTCCCCAGAGGGAGAACATCTTGAAATGCCTGCAGCACTAAAAGGGCTGCTCTCATGTCCAGGACACTAATGTGTGAACTGGTCTCTTGGGGGACCACGTGCCTTGGACCATCCTTCCCAAGAAATCCCTCCCCCCATTGGGGAGGCATCTGTGGTCACGTGGTCACTGGGGGAAACAGAACAAAGGGGAGACTGAAGTAAATGTTATCAAACTGGATCCATCAATGAAGAGGGTTTCTGCATACCAGAGTAAGTTTGACAGGGAAGGACAGTGGATGTCGAAGAACAGACCACCAAACAGCTAGAGCATGCACATAGTAACATACAAACGGAACTAAGATTATAGATGCTGCCATTTGATTTGCAACAATGAGCATGTGTCTGGAGGGCCCAGATGGAAAAATATAACAAAGGAGGGTAGAGTTTTAAAGAAATTTATGAAAATATAGCACATGAAAAATATGAACTCAGTACTAGGAGTTCGGAGTGAATTTACATATTCTTCCCCAAGATGCAAAAACTGGGTTAGGTGATACAGAATTTACATTTCACAGGAACATGTGCATTTAATTGAAGGTCTTGATATGCACCCAATAACTTTCAGATCATGCATCAATAATAACTAAAATAAAAACACATGGTAATGAAATAAAAACAGACACTGGCACTTTCCCACCTATCTGTTGAAAAGAGAGGAATTTAAAGAATGGGTGCTTGAAATTATTCAGGAGCTACTGAAAATATAGCTAGGGAGTAGGATAAAATTAAACTGGAGTTTAAAAATAGGGTGGAAATAAAAGAAAGGGAGATATGGTTAAGAAGTAATAAGAATTATTTAGAGGGAATGACAAATGTTAAAGTATTGCAAAACGAGGAATCTCATAGAACAAGAACAGTAGCAACTGCAGAATGCTAAAAAGAAAATAAGGGAGTACCTTGACAATATGCATGCGTTTAGAAAAACTGCTGTTAATCAATTGTTTTTTGATAATAACTCTAGAGCACAAACACTTTTAGCACAACAATTCAAGCACAATACAGTAAAAGGGGCTGTTGCCAAGTTTAGGGAGCCTATAAGAAGGGAGATAAAGGATCCTGTAGAAGTATTAGAAATATTTCAGAAATTCTATGAAAGTCTAGATAAAGCAGAGAAATATCAAAATCAAAAAGGTACAAATGGAAATGTTTATGGAAGAATTAAATTGCTAAGGTTAGAGGTAGAAAAGGCTCAAATACTAACAGGATAGGAGGAGATGAGATAAAAATGGTGATACATAACCAATCTACAGGAAAGTCCCCAGGAAGTGATGTTATTCCTTTGGAAGTCTGGAAGTTAGGAGGGAAAACTGATAAAGATATGGAAGGTTTTGTTTAACAGTATTTTAAGAGGAGGAGAAGTACCAACATCCTGGAAGAAAGCAGCGGTAGCTGTAATACCTAAAGAATGTAAAAATCCATCAGTTCCAGCTTCACACAGGCCCATTTCAATACTAAACCATGATTATAAAGTGTTTATGTCTATAATGGCTAAAATAATGGCAAATGTGATGCCAAAATTGATAGACATGGATCAGTGTGGTTTTGTGGAGGATAGGCAAACATTTGACAACATTAACAGAATACAGATGATCCAGAAGGAAGCAGAATGTAAGAAAATGTCACTGTTGTTGGTAGGTCATGATGCAGAAAAAGCATTTGACAGAGTAAGTTGGGACTTAATGAGCAGAGCAATGGAAGCATTTGCATTCTCTGATATAATTAGAAAGGTTGATTAGGAGGATATATGAGGGATAGGAGGTGAAAATTACAGTGGGTGGGGTCCTCTCTGATGATCTTTGCTTGAGCAGAGGAACCAGGCAGAGGTGTCCTCTCTCTCCTTTGTTATTTGCAGTATATTTAGAACCACTGGCAAAGAAAATAAAGGACTCAGAAATTCAAGGATATAATTGGTATGATAGTCAAGAAAATGTGGTTCTATTTCCAGATGACATTATTTTATACCTGACAAAACCAGAAAGAGACATTACAGTGCTGTGGAACATATTAAGACAGTTTCAGATCTTTTCGGGATACAAAATGAATGAAGCTAAAATAACGACAATAGCAGTAAATTATGTACCCACATATAAATTGGTTTAGCAATATCCATACTTATGGGGACATGATAAAGTATTTAGGAGTATGTATTAAAAATGATTTTTGTTTGGCAGCTAAGGATATGTGGGAAGAGACTAAACAAAAGATAATACAAAATCTGAGAAAATGGAAGCTTTGTCATATGGATATGGATAGTAAGATACAAACAGTTAAAATGTTTTTAGTTCCATTAGCCTTATACACGGGTCAGGCATATTTTTTATCAACCAGAGGAGAAGTTGTGGATAGCAATTAATAAGAGCTGAAGTACTTTATCTGGGAGGGGAAGATGGCAAGAGTCAAAAGGGATAAGCTGATTCTTCAAGTAGAACAGGTCTGCTTACCCATTTTGAATGGGGTATTTCAGAGCTACACAGTTAGGCTCCTATACATAGCACAGGCAGAAAACTATAATTCAAAGTGGAAAAAGATGATGATGAAACGGGGGAAAGCTCAAGAAACAAGGACAGACTGGGATTTTGGATGCAGGCTTTTAAGGAGAATAACAATAAACATACAGAATATTATATCTATGAAGTAGCAGAAAGTATCCAAAGAAATGAACCAACACAGAAATTAAGAAAGGAGATTCTGTTGATAGGGATGACTGCAATTAGAGATACAGACAATAGGCGAGAGGAAGCTGGAATTTATTAGAGAAAACTGGCAAATGAAGCAAGGTATTGGGAGCAAATGACTAGACAGGGAAAGATGACAGAATGGGAAGACGCTAAGAATTTATTTGGACTGCACGTCTGAGATTGCCTTGCTGTATCTATTTATGGCGGCTGCTGAAAAAGCAATTACTAGAAAATGGAAATCAAAATCTAAACTGACAATACTAGAAGTAGAGAATATAGTAACAGAGATAAAAGAACTGAAATGACATCTTTAGAAAAGCGTAGGAGCAAACTACAAAGGAAAAAATGGGAACTGTGGGAACAATATATACAGGGGAGGAATGAGGTTTAAAAGAATGCATAACTTAAAGGAGCTATGTAATGTTTAATGAAAATGACTGGGTAGTTTATTAGTGATGTATAATGTTTACAACAGGGAATGTGTCAGTATGGTTTGCAATGTAAAATGCTTACAACTAGGATTGTGTCTGTGTGGTTTGTTTTCATTTATATAAATATATGATTGCCTACCTCATAAATGACGATTTAATAAACATATGTCTTGTTTAAAAAAGGGCAGAAATTGAATAATTTAAGTAATTTGTTTAGGTTATATGATATATAGCAATGTACGTGAAATATAATGTTTGCAAATGTGAACTTCTTAACACAGTTTGATTACTTTTATACAACTGAAAATGTGCCTATCTCACAAGTGATAATTCAATAAAGGTGTTTAAAAAAAGGCAATATACTCTAGCAGACCAATTTAGCTCAAATATCACCCCTCCAATATTCTCAGATCACATACCAGCATGTACATTCCCTTCAAATCACCCAAGAAGAAGTCCTCAAAACCTATCTAAGGCCATGAATACTACTTCTATGGGGCCAGACAAAATAACTTGTCAGAACCCCTACACAGGCTCTTCAACATCAGCCTCAAAACAGGCTTCTTGCTGGATGAAAGACAGCAAAAGTCATTCCCCTGTGCAAAGGTGAAGTTTCAATAGAAACATGTAATTACAGTACCACAATCTTGACCAGATGGGGCTGCATTTCTTGTGTGTCTTAATTTGTCCTGCACAAAAAATCACTCTTCTACTACAAATACAGGTATGAAATGGAGCCACAAGTCTACTGACCTGTCTTTCCTACAAAAGCACCTTTGCTGACGCTCTATCACTCCTGAAAATTTTTGTGGTCCCTGTGTAACTTTAGTTGTACCATGTTGCTTAATTTTGGTGGCACTGGTACCTGTAATCTGAGCTGTGTCTGCCAAGTATTACATGCTAAGCTTAGTGGCACCCTTGCTTATAACTAATGTCACTTTTTTACCATGTTGTACTGGGAACATTGAAGCTGTCCTGCCCAATTTGATATAACTGTGCTGCCACATTGTACAAATAATATTATAACAGGCTATTTGTTTTTGATGTGCTGCTTTTCCACATTATACTTATAAATGGGTCTACTCCAAATTAACAAAAACTTTTAGTTATGTACTCACCATAACTTCAGATGTTTGGGATCCATCTCGCCTACATTCTGACTGATGGTTCGGAGCCGATCCCTCGGCTCCGACTCGGCACGCTTATGCCAAAGAGCGAAGTCTCTTATTGGCTGAGCTTACTATATCCCAGGATGCACCACTACCAGTCCCCCAGATCTAGTTTGTCCGCATACATGCACACATACATACCCTGCTTATATAACATCGTCAGATGAAACAAGATAAAAACAGTAGAACTCAAAACCGTTCAATCTCTTCTGATCTCCAAGGCAGGGGGAAGGAGGGTGGGTATTAGGAATGTAGGCGAGATGGATCCCAAACATCTGAAGTTATGGTGAGTACATAACTAAAAGATGTTATGTGATCCTATCTCGCCTACATTCTGACTGATGGGACAGCGTCCCTAGCACCTGAATCCTGGGTGGCTCACTGGAAAACACTCCTGAGTACCGTGGAACCAAATGATGCTCGTCCTTTAGATGCCACATCCAATTTGTAGTGGGAAATGAAAGTGTGCGGGTTGGACCAAGTAGCCGCAGCACAAATTTTCGATATAGCTAGCTTAGAATGAAAAGCTATAGAAGTAGCCATAGCTCTGGTAGAATGAGCTTTGATAGATGTTGTAAATTGCTTATTCAAGAAGAATAAGCCTTGAGTTATGCAATCTCTGATCCATTTTGAGATAGTAGCTTTTTGTGATGGTTTGGCCCAATTTATTATCTGAGAAGGACACAAACAACTGGTCTGACTTCTGAAGTTGCTGGAGTCCTGTCTAAATAGAAGCGTAATTGCCTGTGAACATCCAATTTATGGAGAGTATATTCTGCTTCATTGGAGAATTTTGGAAAGAAAACTGGTAGCTCTAGAGATTGTTGGAGACAGAAACTAGAACAGACCTTTGGGACAAAGGATGGATTAGGCCTAAGTGATACTCTATCCTTGTGGAAAATCAAGTATGGTGGCTTAATAGACAGGGCTTGAAGCTCTGAAACTCTTCTTGCAGAAGTAATTGCAACTAAGAATGCAGTTTTCCAAGACAGATATTTTAATTTGCATGTAGCAGCGAGTTCGAAGGGGAGATGTTAATGCCAAGCACCAAATCAAGATCCCACGGAGGTGCATGATGAAAAATTGGTGGTCTTAATAGGCTCGCACCTTTAATGAAAGTTTTGCATAGTCTGCTGCTCATCAAGGGAGGATCCATGGATTCGTGGAATTTAGAGATAGCAGCTAGTTGGACTTTAATAGTTGAGACAGAAGATCCCTGATTAAACAGGGATGTTAAGAATTTCAAAACCTCTGGGACAGGAGCAGTGATAGGGTCTAAACCCAGAGTTGAGCCCAGATAGCAAACCTCTTCCACTTACTGAGGTACAATTTGTTAGTGGTGGGTTTGTGGGCCGAAGATAAAATGTGAACAACTTCCGGGTCTAGTGTGTGCCTTCTAACTAAGGTCGGAAGTGGAGGAGCCAAGCTGTCAATTTCAAAGATTGCAGGATTGATGCAGATGTCCCGACTGATGGATTAGCAAGTCCGGAATTAGGGTCTAAGGTCCACGGATGCGTCCACTGCATGCTTCTTCAGGTAAAGGAAACCATATCTGACAGGCCAATATGGGGCAATCAGAATCATTGAAGACCCCAGCTGAGAAGCTTTTTGAATAACTTTGGGAAGAAGTGGAATTGGAGGAAAGGCATAGTAGCCCTGTTGGCCAAGGTTGTGCTAGAGCATCCATGGCTGGTACTCCCTGATGTGGAATCAAGGAGAAGAACCTTTGGCACTTGGTGTTTTGTGGAGTTGCAAATAGGTCGCAGCCGGTCCCCATCTCTTGAAAACCTGGGCTGCTACTGTGGTTTAGAGACCACTCGTGAGGAGAGAGAATTGTCCTGCTTAATTTGTCTGCCAATACATTTGACTTTCCGGGATGTGGAGTGCGCTACCAAGAAGCGGTTGGTAGCTACAGCCCATTCCACACTCTCATGGCCTCTCTGCAAAGGGTATGATCTGGTCCCTCCTTGTTTGTTCAGATACCAAACCACCGACATGTTGTCTGTGTGGATGGCGATGGTGCCCTGAGGAAGAAACTTGTGTAAGGCTTGTAGGGATAGAAGTGCAGCCCTCATCTCCAACACGTTGATGTGGAGAAGAGCTTGTCTGGAAGCCAGGAGCCCTGAACTAGCCTGCCCAGACAATGCCCCCACCCTATCTGGGAGGCATCTGTGCGTCAGGGTAACCACTGGGAGGGAGAACAAAGGGTTTTCCTTGATCCAAGTTGGATGTCTGAAGCCACCAGCGAAGGTCCCTTTTGCATATTTCGTAATCATGATGTGATGATTGAGGGAAGATCCTGAAAAGGACCATTGAGTTGACAAGAGCCACTGAAGAATCCTCATGTGTAATCTTGCTAGAGGAACTAAAAGAACCGTGGCAGACATTGAGCCTAAAACCTGTAGAACCATCCTGGCTGGGGCTTTGGATCTCGAGATCAGAGCTGAACTTGGCCCTGTAAAGTTCGGATCCTTCGCAGGAAGAAAGACGTGCATCAATCTTGAGTCTATCTCTGCTCCTATAAACTTTATGCGTTGAGAGGGCAGCAAGACAGACTTTGACCAATTGAATGTAATCCCAGGGAAACACCCAGGGAGATGGTGGCTTTGAGGTTGTCCATTAGTAGATGCCTGGTGGTGGCAGTCAGGAGCCAGTCGTCGAGATAGGGAAACACTTGGAATCCAAGACTTCTCAGGTGAGCAGTCACTACTGCCAAACACTTGGTGAACACCCTGGGGGCTGTGGTGAGACCAAAGGGCAGGCGCAAAATTGGTAATGACTGACTCCCCAGGCTGAAGCGCAGATACCTTCTGGACGCCTGATGTATCGGTATGTGATAATAGGCGTCCTTGAGGTCTATGGAGCACATCCAAACATCCTTCTCCAACAATGGGAGAATGGATTGTAAACGTGACCATTGAATTTGGATTTAAGTACGGATTGGTTCAGTCTGCTGAGATCCAATATTGGCCTCAGGTCCCCTGTCTTTTTGGCACTAAAAGAACCTGGAGTAATTTCTGTTCCGATCTGGTCTGTGGGGACCGGTTGGATGACTCCTTTTCTAGCAGCGAAGCTTCTGCGGCTGCTATTTCCCTTTGACTGGGTGGTGGAGTCCGGGATTCTTTTGGACGGTGGGGGTGAGTATGTGAATGGGATGGTGTAACCTCCGGCAATGATCGAAGCACCCATCTGTCCTGAGTGATTGACTCCCAGGCTTTTAGGTGCTTGGCAAGCGACACCCGACTGGCTCCGAGCAGCACAGCCGGGCAATCCCTCATGACGTGTGGGAGGCTGAAGAGCCACGAAAGGACTCATGGTCTCCAGAATTGCGGGGCCCTCTGCCGCCTCTGGGACGGCGTCTCCCTGAAAAATTTCCGTCCTCTGCCTCTGGACGGGAATCTTCCTGCTGTTGGGAGAAAAACTTGCGAGATTTTGGAACCACATTTCCCCTCCTTTAGCCTTGGGGTAAGGCCGAAAGGGAGTGGAATAACGGGCTCCTACGACAGATAAAGTTTTTCCCTCTTGCTCACAGCGGGTAAGGGTGTCTTTCACCTTGGGTCCAAACAATGAGGACCCATCAAAGGGAGCGTCGGCGAAGGAAGACTTGAAGGCCTCCGCAAACTGACAGCCGGAGCCAGGCTTGTCTCACGTGGAGCCACGCCTGTGCCTGCGCTCTACCCGCCTTCGGCCGCATAGGAAATGAGCCTCATGGACGAAGTTAGAAATTGACGTAAGGATAGCCAACTGAGAGCTAACCGACTGGGCTAGCTGCTCAGGTAGGTTACCGAGAGGGAATCTGACAACTCCTTGAGCAGATCCCTCTGAAGCCTAGTAAATGTGCCAAATAATTCAGAGACCTTAAAGTAAAGGCCGCTGAAGTCAGGGTGCCTCGCACTCTGTTTTTGATAATAACTCTAGAGCACATGCACTTTTAGCACAATAAGGCCCTTTCAAGCACAATACAGTAAAAGGGGCTGTTGCCAAGTTTGAGAGCCTATAAGAAGGGAGATAATGCAGGATCCTGTAGAAGTATTAGAAATATTTCAGAAATTCTATGAAAGTCTGAGCATAAGTGCTTAGAGAAATATCAAAATCAAAAAGGTACAAATGGAAATGTTTATGGAAGAATTAAACGCTAAGGTTCAGAGGTAGAAAAGGCTCCAAATACTAACAGGATAGGAGGAGTATTTAGATAAAAATGGTGATACATAACCAATCTACAGGAAAGTCCCAGGAAGCTTATGTTATTCCTTTGGAAGTCTGGAAGTTAGGAGGGAAAAACTGATAAAGATATGGAAGGTTTTGTTTTAACAGTATTTTAAGAGGAGGAGAAGTACCAAACATCCTGGAAGAAAGCAATAGCAGTAGCTGTAATACCTAAAGAGGGTAAAGAACCATCAGATCCAGCTTCATACAGGCCCATTTCAATCCTAAACCATGATTGTAAAGTGTTTATGTCTATAATGGCTAAAACAATGGTAAAAGTGATGCCAAAATTGATAGACGTGGATCAGTGTGGTTTTGTGGAGGATACAGGGCAAACATTTGACAACATTAACAGAATACAGATGATCCAGAAGGAAGCAGAATGTAAGAAAATGTCACTGCTGTTGGTAGGTCATGATGCAGAAAAAGCATTTGACAGAGTAAGTTGTGACTTAATGTGAGCAGAGCAAATGGAAGCTTATTTGCATTCTCTGATATAATTAGAAAGGTTGATTAGGGAGGATATATATGAGGGATAGGAGGTGAAAATTACAGTGGGTGGGGTCCTCTCTGATGATCTTTGCTTGAGCAGAGGAACCAGGCAGAGGTGTCCTCTCTCTCCTTTGTTATTTGCAGTATATTTAGAACCACTGGCAAAGAAAATAAAGGACTCAGTAATTCAAGGATATAATTGGTATGATAGTCAAGAAAAGGTGGTTCTATTTCCAGATGACATTATTTTATACCTGACAAAACCAGAAAGAGACATTACAGTGCTGTGGAACATATTAAGACAGTTTCAGATCTTTTCGGGATACAAAATGAATGAAATAACGACAATAGCTTGTTGGTAAATTATGTACCCACATATAAATTGGTTTAGTTATCCATACTTATGGGGACATGATAAAGTATTTAGGAGTATGTATTAAAAAATGATTTTTGTTTGGCAGCTAAGGATATGTGGGAAGAGACTAAACAAAAAGATAATACAAAATCTGAGAAAATGGAAGCTTTGTCATATGGATATGGATAGTAAGATACAAACAGTTAAAATGTTTTAGTTCCATTAGCCTTATACACGGGTCAGGCATATTTTTATCAACCAGAGGAGAAGTTGTGGATAGCAATTAATAAGAGCTGAAGTACTTTATCTGGGAGGGGAAGGTGGGAAGCGTCAAAAGGCATAACCTGATTCTTCAAGTAGAACAGGTCTGCTTACCCATCTTGAATGGGGTATTTCAGAGCTACACAGTTAGGCTCCTATACATAGCACAGGCAGAAAACTATAATTCAAAGTGGAAAAGATGATGATGAAACGGGGAAAGCTCAAGAAACAAGGACAGACTGGGATTTTGGATGCAGGCTTTTAAGGAGAGTAACAATAATCATACAGAATATTATATTATGAAGTAGCAGAAAGTATCCAAAGAAATGAACCAACACAGAAATTAAGAAAGGAGATTCTGTTGATAGGGATGACTGTAATTAGAGATACAGACAATAGGCAGAGGAAGCTGAATTTATTAGAAAACTGGCAAATGAAGCAAGGTATTGGGAGCAAATGACTAGACAGGGAAAGATGACAGAATGGGAAGACGCTAAGAATTTATTTGGACTGCACGCCTGAGATTGCCTTGCTGTATCTATTTATGGCGGCTGCTGAAAAGCAATTACTAGAAATGGAAATCAAAATCTAAACTGACAATACTAGAAGTAGAGAATATAGTAACAGAGATAAAAGAACTGAAATGACATCTTTAGAAAAGCGAGGAGCAAACTACAAAGGAAAAATGGGAACTGTGGGAACAATATATACAGGGAGGAATGAGGTTTAAAAGAATGCATAACTTAAAGGAGCTATGTAATGTTTAATGAAAATGACTGGGTAGTTTATTAGTGATGTATAATGTTTACAACAGGGAATGTGTTGCATGGTTTGCAATGTAAAATGCTTACAACTAGGATTGTGTCTGTGTGGTTTGTTTTCATTTATATAAATATATGATTGCCTACCTCATAAATGACGATTTAATAAACATATGTCTTGTTTAAAAAAGGGCAGAAATTGAATAATTTAAGTAATTTGTTTAGGTTATATGATATATAGCAATGTACGTGAAATATAATGTTTGCAAATGTGAACTTCTTAACACAGTTTGATTACTTTTATACAACTGAAAATGTGCCTATCTCACAAGTGATAATTCAATAAAGGTGTTTAAAAAAAGGCAATATACTCTAGCAGACCAATTTAGCTCAAATATCAAATATTCTCAGATCACATACCAGCATGTACATTCCCTTCAAATCACCCAAGAAGAAGTCCTCAAAACCTATCTAAGGCCATGAATACTACTTCTATGGGGCCAGACAAAATAACTTGTCAGAACCCCTACACAGGCTCTTCAACATCAGCCTCAAAACAGGCTTCTTGCTGGATGAAAGACAGCAAAAGTCATTCCCCTGTGCAAAGGTGAAGTTTCAATAGAAACATGTAATTACAGTACCACAATCTTGACCAGATGGGGCTGCATTTCTTGTGTGTCTTAATTTGTCCTGCACAAAAAATCACTCTTCTACTACAAATACAGGTATGAAATGGAGCCACAAGTCTACTGACCTGTCTTTCCTACAAAAGCACCTTTGCTGACGCTCTATCACTCCTGGAAAATTTTGTGGTCCCTGTGTAACTTTAGTTGTACCATGTTGCTTAATTTTGGTGGCACTGGTACCTGTAATCTGAGCTGTGTCTGCCAAGTATTACATGCTAAGCTTAGTGGCACCCTTGCTTATAACTAATGTCACTTTTTTACCATGTTGTACTGGGAACATTGAAGCTGTCCTGCCCAATTTGATATAACTGTGCTGCCACATTGTACAAATAATATTATAACAGGCTATTTGTTTTTGATGTGCTGCTTTTCCACATTATACTTATAAATGGGTCTACTCCAAATTAACAAAAACCCAATTACCAGAAAACACAAATGCCGAGAAGAGATGTCCAAAACCTGATTTTAACAAAAAAACACATAGCCAAAACTTTTCTCAGGGTAAGTATCAAGTCAACCAACATTTCAAGAAGAAACACACCTCAATATCTCCAACCCAACCAGGTGGGGGGCTGCACACCCCACCTAACAAAATATACCAACTCCGAGATTGCACTACAGTGGGGAAAGGGGCAAATTTTTCCATGTTGGTCGACTGGATTTGGATTACAACTTGCAGGGGGAGAATTTGAAGTGGATGAAAATCAGACAACATGGATGTAATGTTATGGTAAGTGCACAACTTTCATATCCAGTGTTGTCTATCTGCATCTCTTCAAACATATGGGACAGAATCCCAAGCTGTCAAACTGGGTGGTGTCAGGGAAGGACATTCCTGAGTATGGTGGAACCAATGGATGAACATGGTCGCGATTGTGTGCCCAACTTACAGTGAGACACAAAGGTATGTACAGTTTCCTATCTGGCTGCTGCACTGAAGTCATCAATGGATAATCCTCTGTTGAAGACTGTCAAAGTAGAAACTGCTGTTGTTGAATGTGCATTTGGTTTATTTGGTAAAGGCAAATTTATCTTATGATACACGAAGGAAATACAATCTGAGAGCCATCTGGATAAGATAAGGTTACTTAAGAAACTATCATTCCTAATTTTGGCTTGGCAAAGGAAATGAATAATTGATTTTCCTTTCTGAAATCTTTTGCCCTGTGAATAATGAATCTAAGTTGTCTCTGAACATTTAACAAATGTAAGAGGCATTCTCCTTTGTTTGAGTACCTTGGAAAGAAGACAGGGAGATGTATAGACTGCTTCAAATCAGTATCGGAGGCCACCTTAGAAATAAAGGATGCATTAGTTTTAAGAGAAACCCTGTCTTTGTGAGAAACAGAAAAGGCGGCTTTGAGAAGAGGGCTTGTAGTTCTGAGATCCATCTGGTTGACAAGGAAAACTGTTTTCCATGTAAGAAATTTTAAATCTACAGAGCTAGTGGGTTCAAAAAGAACCTGGGTTAAAGCTTGTAACATAATGGTGATGTCTTATGGAGGTGCTGGCTATCTAGTGGGAGGTCGTAGAAAAGTGCCTTGACGAAGGCTTTTAAAATTTTGAGTGATGCAATCCACATATCATTTCTTCCAACATGAAAACTGGAAATAGCTGCCAACTGAACCTTAACAGTTGCAAAACTGGAGCCTTTGTCAAGGGAATCAGACAAATAAGTATGGAAGGAACTGGTCCAGAAAAGAGGTCCAGACCTTTGGATTAGGTCCAAATTGAAAATGTCTTCCATTTACTGTGCTAAACCTTCCCAACTTATGGTTTCTGTGAAGCAGAAAGTATACTGACTACTGCAGGGGGAAGCCTGGCATCTTTGGCTATGGGTAAAACTGGAGGAACTAAGCAGTTAACTTCATGGACTTCTGACCTGGAGGAGGCAGTCTGGACACGTGAGTTAGTAGATCTGTCTAACGATCCAACATCCATGGAGGATGTACTAGAAAAGATCATAGGTAGGGGAACCATGTCTGTTAGGCCAAAAGAGAGCAATGGAGGATCACCCTGGCCTTGTAGTGCCTTACTTTCTGTATGAGTTTATTCACTAGGGGTATAGGGTGAAAAGCATACAGGAGACCCGGGAGCCAATTGTGGACCTGAGCATCCCTCGGTCACCCTCTCTGCTGAGGGATCAGGGCAAAATACCTGCTGCATTTTGCTCACATAGGAGGCAGAGAGGTCACAGAAAAGTTGGCCCCAGTGACTGAAAATGGCTTGTGTCACTGTAGGATTGAAGGACCACTTGTGAGGCATCAGTACTGTCCTGCTCAATTTGTCCGCAAATACAGTAGAGGTCCCCAGGATGTGCAGTGCTATCAGAAGGCACTGTGAAGACATCACCCAGTACCAAACCCTCATGGAAAAAAAATCGTTGTTCTAAGCGTTTGAGTTTGTGAGCTTTCGCTTACATGGGGTTGATAAATCATCGTTCGCTTTTCTAAGCATTCAATGATTAAATATAGACCCGTTAAAAATGTCCCACTACCACAATAAGGTCTGTCACCTTGGGAGTCATGGAAAGTACTCTGTGATTTTGGGAACCGCTTCTTCTTCCCTGATCTCTGGTTCCTAGAAAATACTCTTTGTGGGGTGGAGAAGCGTACTCCCACTGCAGAGAGAGAGAGAGAGACAGAGAGAAAGAGTCTTGCCATCTTGTTGGCTCCTGGTGAGTGTGTTCCAAACAAAGTGGAACAATCATAAGGGGCATTAATGGAGGACAACTTAAAGCCTTCTGCAAAGTCACAGAGTCATATCAAGGCTAGCACCCCCACCCCTACCCCCCCACCTAGACTCTTAACCCAACTATACTACCTCCACTACTAACCACATTCAGAATTAGCTAGTTGTCTTTACATACTTTAAAATTTTGTCTGACAACTTTGTTATAATATTATAAATGACAAGAAACTATCTTAACTTGCAAAATTTACTGTATGTACTGTTGATAATCAATATCTTGTTATTGTATTAAAGCCAACAACCTGTAATGTCGTTTACTATTGCTGCAACTTTGTATCTCTATTTATCATGAACATGATGTGGAGCTTTTCTCCCTGGGCATCCGCTGAAAAAGGACCTGCATCCAGTCGGAATTTCCAGGTAAACAAATGTAAATAAATAAATAAGGCGTGCATGGTGATGCTGGTGTTTGTTGCTCTGGCCATACTGTTAACTGTATTAGAGACCAAACACATGACCAAATTGGAAGTAGACTGCAGGGTGGAAAGCTGGAATCTGAACATCAGATGACAGTACCCCTGAGAGAGATTTGTTGATCTCTTTAGTCAAATCTCTCTGGAACCTTGTTAAATGGGTAAGATAATTCAGTGATCTCTGGGTGAAAGTCACGGACACATAGGTCTACTTTCCAAATCTGTCCCTCACACCAGATTCCCTATTAGGAGGATGAACAGATGAGCTTTATTCTGATAGTTCCTTCTTGGCGGCTGCTGCTCCACCACAGCATCTACAGTGGACCTTTACTCCAGTGCTTCTGATCTGTTGGTGCTGATAAGATACTGTCAGCCTTTTTAGGTATTTGCTCCACCACATCAGGGTCCTTCCACACTCACAGAGCCAGAAGATCTATAACAGGGTCAACAACTGGTACCACCTACAATGATGCTGGTCCGGTACCAAAAGCCTCCAGGAATACTGTCACATCCAGTGATGACCAATCCCCTCTCTGTTTCATTAATTTGAGGATGTCATGAAAAATGACGTCTTCAGAGACGGAACGAGGGAAACCCTCCCCTTCCTCCAAGTCAGTATCTTTGGTGAAAGATTCTGGGTTCTTCTGTTTGCATATCGTTTCTCTGTAAACACCCTCTACGGGGGCATTAGAAAGGTTAGAATTGGAAGGGAGGCTAACAAAGTAAACTTCCTCAGAAGGCATTGGTACAGACTGTCCCAGTCAGACAGGATGTGTGTGTGTGGGGTGGGACACCCAGAGTGCAAATGAAGTCTGGGTAGAACTGAACTGGCTGAAGCCACCTCATCTCTGTTTTTTGCCAAAACCCTTTCAAAAGCTTCAAAAACCATGGCTGCCACAAGGAAGAAGACAGGGAGAGCTCTGCACTGAGTCCTTGCCCTGAAGCAAACCTCGGGTCTGAGTTATACAGGGCCAAAGTGCCGAAGGGACGAGACACCTCTGAAAACCTTGGCGTCGACTCACCCTCCCCACAACTTAGCACCAAAGCTTTGGCTCAGAGTCTCATCTCAGTCTGAAGGGAATGGAGTTGAGACAGATAGGGATACAGTCGGTATCAAAGATGAAAGCAATTCCTGTGCCGACAAAGGTGATCTGGTTCAAGGTGGTTTCAATAATCCTAAACCCAAAGGGTGAGTGAATATGGATTTCTGCAACAGTGGGGTAAGTTGGCCTGTACGTGGCATCTTTCCAGGAGATGGTACCAGGATAACCCCCAAGCTGTATCTGTGTCCTCAAAAACTTCCTCATCATCCTATCAACACTGTGCTCCCTAACACTTTTAAATGATCAAGTGGACAGCACTGCTGAAGATGGTCATGAATATCTTCTTTCCTGTAAAATGGGTGATGACAGCCTAGAATGTACCAGATCCGGTGAGTGGCTGGTGTGGGGAGGTGATCGGCCCCGAACAAGTATAGGTTCTGACCTTCTGAGAACCTAGGGATCAGGGCCAACAGAGATCTTTTCTTACAAGTTTTAGAAACAGACTTGCTTCTTTTTCTTTCTCCCTGTTATCCTGTCTGTTTTCATCTTTTTTCTTCTCTGGAGCCTTAGTCTTAGGCTTGTCTTCTTTCGAAGGAAAAGATGGTGATGTAGTAGCCCCTGTCTGAGCTGGAAGGAGCCCCCTTAAAACTAGCTTGTGCTTCCAGTTTGGAGGAACCTGGCACTGAAAGATGCACAAGACTGAAATTCAACATTAAGATGGAGAGCATTGAGACAATAAAAACATACTTAGCGTGTGGGTCTTGTGAAGGATGTTTGTGTGCACAGTCTGAGCAGTTTTTAAACCTAATCGATTCCGATTCTGACATCCTGAAAGCTACAAGACAAGTTAGAGGAAAAGTTATTTTATTTATATATATATATATATATATATATATATATATATATATATAATACACACACACACACACACACACATTTATAAGGAGAAAGGAGAGAATCAAGGAAAGACCTTAAGTGCTAATTACACTAAGATAGTAAAAGAGAAAGTAATCACTAGAAAACTACTGGTAACCACTAAATATAGAAGTTGGTGAGAGAAAAACTCTCACAGTAGGAGAGGAATTGTAGTAAGAAAACAATAACAATAATAATAATAACATAACCTACTGCCAAGAAGAGCTCTTGTGCATATCCGTACTGTTGAAATGGCAAATAAGATCTCAGCATCTGAGGTACAACCTACGGAATTATGGGTAGGGGAGGAGTCAGGGCTCTGAATCTGATAAGTTTCGAGATCGTCACCAAGGACAAGTCCCATCGGATCCGACAATCCACATCTTTCAATGGACAAAAATAGACAACACTGGATACATTAATAAATCATCCAAAGACAACCATAAAAACTACAGTTGTGCAGTTGTGTAAAATCTTACCATATCAGTAGATGTCCTTACCTTCAATGTTGCACAAGAAACACTTTAACCTTACCTTCACTGTTGCACAAGAAAAACTTGAACCACAATAATTTCCAAAATGAACTCCAACTCTGTAATTGGTCAGTCCTAAAACATCTGTCACTAGAAGAAGCTGTAAAATACTTTAACAGCAAATTCATAGCCATCCTAGACACCCATGCACCAGCACACTCTATTAGAACTAAAACTAAAGCTGCCCCATGGCTTTCAGAAGAAACCAGACAAAAAAATCTCACTTAGAAACAAAGCCTGGACCACTTGGTGAGCCACAAAAGCCCCCACATATCAACTTAGTTATAGACAGCTAAGGAAGGATACAAAAAAATCTGTTATAGCTGACAAACTATTATTGCCACCTACAACAGAAACACCAAAATAAACCCAAAATATTTTGGGCAGGCATAAATAAACTTCTCCACCCAGGACAATCCACCAACCCTACCCCATCAACTTCTAATGAAAAACCTCTAGTCGAGGTTGCCAGTTCCTTCAATAGATCTTTACAGAAACTATCCAGCATCTAGCTAGTCAATTATCCCCCAGTGGCCCAAATCCAATTACTACTATACCCAGTACCCAAACTACCTTTAACTTTCAACCAATCTCAACATAATTTATCCAAAAACTAATCAAGAAATTAAACCCAACTACCCTAGCTGCAGATCTCCTCCCAGCAGAGTACTTATTAAAAGAAGCTGATGCTGTAGCCTATCCAATATCCATTCTGATCAACAGAACTATATCTGAAGCTTCCGTCCCCTCCATCTGGAAGATATCCCATGTTATTCCCACTATATAAAGGAGGCAGCTCCAACTGAGCTCTCAAATTACAGACCCATAGCTACTGTGTCACCACTAGCCAAAATTATGGAAAAATCCATCCATAGACAACTTCTGAACTATCTTACCAAGAACAATCTCCTAATAAACTCTCAACATGGTTTTAGACTATTCTACAGTACCTCCACTGCCCTTCTCTCCTTCACTCACGTCATAAATCAAAACCGAAACAGTAATAAAGTTTCCTCAGCTATCTTTTCACATCTTTCCAAGGCTTTCAACATGGTAAACCACCAACTACTTATACGAACACTGGAAACAATTTCCCTAGACAACCAGGCTATCCAATGGTTCCAATCCTATCTGAGTGGTAGACAACAGGCAGTCCTATGGAAGGACAGCCTATCCACCCTTTTACCTATCATGCTTGTAGTCTCCCAGGGCTCTATCTTAGGACCCCTCCTATTTTCCATATTTATTAATGATCTGCACAAGGTCATCCCAGATGCTACCTGTATTCAATACACGGACAACTCAACCCTAATATGTTCGGCAACATCCCAACAGTGCTACAGTCTTTATCCCAAAATGCTTTTAATGCTATTGAAAATTAGCTCCTTAATCATCGTCTCATATTAAATCCCAACAAAACTAAGCTGCTGCTGTTCTCTCCATCTCGAAGGTCTAACCCCCCAACCTTCTCCAAAAAATCCAACAACAGCACCATTATTTCTCCAGATCCCTCTAACAAGCTCTTAGCTGTAATAGTTGACAATAACCTGAAGTTTGACTTGCACATTAACCATACGATTAAAGCAGTTGATAAAAAACTTCAGCTCTCTATATAGGATTAAACCCTTTCTAACTCCCCTAGCTAGGACTGTTACTGCTCATACATGCCTACTCTCTAAGCTCCTCTATGCCACCCCCTTATACACAAACTCGAGTAAAACTGACCTGAACACATTCACTAGCCGCTATAATCACATTGCTAGATTTGCTACTGGTACAGCCTATAGAACCCACCACTGCCTTAACCTTAATCTTCTAGGGTGGCTTGAACTACCTAATCTACTTCAGGTCAACCAACTAGTAATTGCCCATAAGATTCTTTACCAGTCTGAATATTCGCCTGTTCTTAAATGTCTTATCACCCCCTACCAGAATCTCAAGACACTCTGATCATCCAACAAAATGTTAGTCTATACGTTAAAAACTAAAAACTCAGCTGGGGAAGCTCTGTCTGCCAACTCAGTTGGGAAAACATGGAATTCACTTCCTGCTGACCTAACTTCAAAACCCTCTTTAGCCCAATTAAAAAAAAAAAAAATCTTATACAATACTTTAAAACATGTTGGCTATGTCCTTGTTTTACCCCCGACTAACTTCTACCACCTCAACTGCATGCTGAATGAGGACTTTCTCACCTCTAAGTGACTATATCTTAGTTATGCGTTTAATAACTTAATAGCTTTGTGTGACTGTGTGATGCTTACATCCTTTTAATGAATGTAAATCTGTATGGAATTTGTAAAATGTGATTTATATGTATATATGAAATATTTTTTTTTATAATATCTATGGAGCTTTTCTCCCCGGGCCTCCGCTGAAAATGGACATGAATCCAGTCAGACTATCCCGGTCAACAAATGTAAAATAAAATATAATATATAAATAAATAAATATTCCTTACTAAAGGGATCCCCTGCCAAGGGTAGCCCAACTTCTAGCCAGCATAACAAAGCCTTAGTTTTTTTAAGGACGTCGTGCATCACACATATACCCCCCACTCACTGCATAGGGCATAAAGATGACATATGGATGCACCTACCTCAGAACTGAAAATCCCCAGGAGGAACAACAGTCTAAGGAGAAAAGGAAGAACATGTGCATCCAGAAACAAAAAAGAAAAAGGAGTAGAGAGAAAAGAGGAAGGGGGAAGAGAGTGAATACTGCAAAAGTGAATGAAGGGCATCTACTGTTATGGTAAGATTTTACACAACTCTACTATGCCCTTCCACATCACTGTTGCAGTATTAACAAACGATAGAAAGGACCCCAAAACAGGAATCCACAACAATAGAAAGCATAAACAGGTCCACCACAGGATGAAAGTCACAATAAGGCTAAGACCACGAGCAGTTATAGGAAGCAGTTTAATCCACAATTCAATGACTGAGCGCTTTCACCAGAAAACCTGGTATCATCAGAGTCTTACAATTGAGTTACACCCAGCATAATCTTATATACATTCTATAAAACCAATTAACCAATTAAAAATTCTTAATTGATGAAATGCCCTTAAAGGTAACTTTGCAACAACCAAAATCACTTGTAAATGTAAAAATATATATGCATGAATACATTAATAGAAAATGTGTTAATAATGAATGAAAAATTTACTCAAAACCAAAAAAAAATTTTCTTCCTAACCTTATTAACAAACATAAACCTAAAAATATATGTATATTAATGTAAAAATAAATATAATATATATAAACTATTTGATCTGAATGTAATACTGATGTTAAAAATACAATAAAAACTCCTACTTCACAACCCCATGTGTATATGTATATATTATATAGAAATATTGGATGATTTGATAAAATAATATAATGTAATATAACATTCTCAATATGTTAAACTAATTATTGATTAATATTAATAGACACAATATAGCAAATTCATAATTAATATACTACGGCCATCTAAATAAATGTCCAAATAAATATCCAGCTTATTGAAAGTCTAAATAAATTTAAAATTTAAAAAAATTTGAAATTTAAAAAAAAAATTTTTATTTTTTGTAGTAGACAGAATCAAACCTAACACCTATGGTGATGTTGACAATCTTGTAGCCCTTCGAGAGATGGAATGGCAGATTAGGTTAAATGCTACTAAATACCCGGGGATTAATGAAAGTATTTCTTTAAAACCCTTGCTAAAATATAGATCTAATTTTATTTAGACTTTCAATAAGCTGGATATTTATTTGGACATTTATTTAGATGGCCGTAGTATATTAATTATGAATTTGTTATATTGTGTCTATTAATAATAATAATAATAATAATAATAATATTAATCAATAATTAGTTTAACATATTGAGAATGTTATATTACATTATATTATTTTATCAAATCATCCAATATTTCTATATATACATATACACATGGGGTTGTGAAGTAGGAGTTTTTATTGTATTTTTAACATCAGTATTACATTCAGATCAAATAGTTCATATATATTATATTTATTTTTACATTAATATACATATATTTTTAGGTTTATGTTTGTTAATAAGGTTAGGAAGAAAATTTTTTTTTGGTTTTGAGTAAATTTTTCATTCATTATTAACACATTTTCTATTAATGTATTCATGCATATATATTTTTACATTTACAAGTGATTTTGGTTGTTGCAAAGTTACCTTTAAGGGCATTTCATCAATTAAGAATTTTTAATTGGTTAATTGGTTTTATAGAATGTATATAAGATTATGCTGGGTGTAACTCAATTGTAAGACTCTGATGATACCAGGTTTTCTGGTGAAAGCGCTCAGTCATTGAATTGTGGATTTGTGGATTAAACTGCTTCCTATAACTGCTCGTGGTCTTAGCCTTATTGTGACTTTCATCCTGTGGTGGACCTGTTTGTGCTTTCTACTGTTGCAGTATTCCTTACTAAAGGAAGAGTATAAAAGCTAAACAGGAAACTTGGAAGGAGGAAGGCCTAGCAGGGCTATCAAGAAAGCCATGAATGTTAAGTAAATGTATGAATAGAATTCTAAGTAGCAGCGTCAAGGATGGAATTGGTATCCAATCCTTTGAAAAAAGCACAGAGGAAGCCACAGCTCTGGTAAAATGAGCCTTTACAGAAGTAGAAAGGCAAAGAGTAACAAAAAGAAATAGTCTTAGAAATCCAAGAAGAAATGGTTTGTTTAGAAACAGCCAAACCTAGAGATTCTGGATGAAAGGAAGCAAAAAATTGCTCAGGCTTGCAAATGGCCTTACTCATACCCAAATAATATCTGAGCTTTCTATGTAAATCCAAGATGTGAAGAACCTTCTCACTGGCAGAATGCGGAGAAGGGAAAAAAGTGGGAAAATTAATAGACTGATTAAGAGACAATTCACTAACCACCTTGGGCATAAAAGAAGGATTAGTACGAAGAGACAGCCTGCCCCTATGAAAAACTAAAAAAGGAAGGACTGCCTAAGGGCTTGAAGCTCAGACACCCATGCAGCTGTAGCAAGAACCAAAAGAAGATTAGTCTTTCATGCACAATGCTGTAAGGAAGTTGAAACTGTAGGCACAAAAGGAGCCTAAGTCAATTTTTCAAGAAGAAAAGTAAGGTCCTAGGAAGGAGGAACAGGCTTCCTGGGAGGCCTAATATGAAGAACACCTTTAAGAAATTGTTTGACCTCAAACCTAGAAGTTAAAGTCAGACAAGCAGAAACAACTGAAAGGTGAGCTTTAACTGAAAAGTATGCCAAACCATCATGAAGCAAGTCACACAAATAAGGGAGAACCAAAGAAACTTCTACAGAAAGTGGGTACTGGTTATAAGCAAGACACCAGACAGAAAATATCTTCCATTTGGACAAACAAGATTTCCTGGTAGTGGGTTTCCTGGCCTCTTGCAGAATCCATAACACATCCTCAGATAAAAGGTGTCTAAAAGGGATCAAATCCCTATCACCCACAGTGCCAGTTAAAGAGTGGACAAGTACAGGTGGATGAGAGACCCCCTTGTCTTGTGGGAGTTAAGTCCACCTAGTGAGGTGATTTATGGTGATTGCCCTAGGCTAGGTGCAGATGAAGAAGGAACCAATGCTGTCTGGGCAAAACAGGGTCACCAACAAGATTTTGGGGGAGTCCTGTTCTATCTGGAGTAGGAACCTTGGTATGAGAGGATGGGGAGGGAAGGCATAAGGAAACATCCTCTTCTAAGAAAAAGAGGGGGTATCCACCTTCCATGTCAGAGAACTTGGGACCCTGGTGCAAAAGAGAAGAAGTTGTCTGTTCAGAGAGGAGGCAAAAAGATCTACCTGAGGAGTGCCCCACTGGTGGACAATATCCAGAAAAAAGAAGTTATGTACTCCCCATAATGTTCCATGTGAGTTGTTCATCTCGCCTTCATTCTTACTGATGGGTTTGGAGCCGATCCTCGGCTCCGATTCGGCCAACTGCAAAAGCTCGAGGTCTTAAACCAGCTCGAGGCCAACTCCCTATCCCACGATGCACCCTGATCTTCCCTCAGATTTTGTTTGCTGCCAACTGACTACCTAGTAGTATTAATATGCCACTCGGAGAGCTGGATAAGATACATATAAGAAAGGTGACGGACCTCAAGTAGACTGGATGGGGGTTGGAGGGTGGGATGTAAGAATGAAGGCAAGATGAACAACTCACATGAAGCGTTATGGTGAGTACATAACTTCTTTATGTGAAGTTGTTCTATCTCACCGTTCATTCTTAATGACGTGTAGCGTCCCAAACACCATCTTTCTCGGGTGGCTCATGGGAGAATATTCCTCAGAACTGTGGAACCAAAGGAGGTCCTGTCCCTGGAGGCATTGTCTACTTTGTAATGAGTGATAAAGGTATGAGGTCTTCACCAGGTAGCTGCTGCACATATAGAATCTAATGGTAATCTTGCAGAAGAAGCTAATGAGGTTGAAACAGCTCTAGTAGAGAGGGCCTTTATTTTCTGTTGTAAGGAAGCATTCTCTGAACTATAAATGAAGGAAATGCAATCTAATAGCCATCTTGAGAAGGTTACTTTTGTCACTGGGGCACCCTTTTTTGACTCTGAAAAGGAAACAAAGAGGTGATCCGTTGATTTGAATTGTTTCATTCTATCAAGATAAAATCGGAGTTGTCTATGAGCATCAAGTTTGTGCAGCATGTGTTCCATCCTATTTGTGTATTAAGGAAAGAAAATGGGCAACTCAATGGACTGGTTAAGATTGGTCTCTGAACAAACTTTTGGTAAAAAGGATGAATTAGTTCTGAGCGAAACTCTGTCATTATGGAAAATCAGATAAGGAGGTTTGATGGTCAAGGCCTGCAACTCAGAAATCCTCCGAGCAGAAGTAAAGGCTATCAAAAATATAGTCTTCCATGAAAGGAATTTCAAAGGACAGGACAAGGCTGGTTCAAAAGGAGGTAATATGATTCCGGAGAGAACAAAATTTAGATTCCATGGCATGACTGGAGCTTTGATTGGTGGCCTCAAATGAATGGTACCTCTAAGAAAGGCTTTAGTGAGTTGATGTGACATGACATTGGAGCCTTGGAAGCCAAGATGAAAGTTTGAGTTTGCTGCTGATTGAACTCTGATGGTAGCTGCAGCAGCTCCTTCATTGAAAGGTTTAGTTAGAAATTCCAATATAGATGGGATCAGAGCTAGATAAGGGTCAACATCATTCTGAGATGCCCATAAAGAAAATCCCATCCATTTGCTAAGATATAACTTTCTGGTGGATGATTTATGGGAGGATGTTATAATATGTTGGGCCTCAGCTGAGAGGTTGTAAATCCCGGCTGTTGTGGAAATTGGGGCAGCCAAGTTGTCAGTTTGAGGGAATGAAGAGCCCCCGATGAATGGGTCAACAGATCTGGAACTGGGTCCAGGATCCAAGGTTCTTCCAAGAGATGAGGCTGGAGGAAGGGAAACCAAATTTGCCAAGGCCAGTAAGGGGCTATTAAGATCAAGGTCCTTCCCAGAAATTTTGCTTTATGTAATACTTTAGGAATCAGAGGGAAGGGAGGAAAGACAAAGGAGACCAAGGGGCCAATTGTGCACCAGTGCAAACCTTGGGGTATCCCCCGCGGGGGAATCAGGGCAAAGTAGCTGCTGCATTTCTTGTTTGTTGGGGTTGCAAAGAGATAGCAGCAAGGCTGGCCCCACCCGCGGAATATCCGTTCTGCTACTTGTTTCTTTAGGGACCACTCGTGAGGCAGTAGAATTGCCCTGCTTAGCTTGTCTGCTATCACATTGGATTTCCCCGGGATGTGCATTGCTATCAGAAAACGCTGGGTGGAAATTGCCCACTGCCATACTCTCATGGCCTCTCGACACAGGGGATAAGATTTGGTTCCTCTGTTTATGTACCAGACCACTGACATGGCGTCTGTTTGAATTGCAATTGTTCCCAGAAGTAGAGAATCTTGAAAGGACTGCAATGCTAGAAGTACCGCTCTCATCTCCAGAACATTTATATGCAGATGAGCCTCGTGTTTCTTCCATGTACCTTAGGTTGTTCTTCCCTGACAATTCCCCCCCCAACCCAATCAAGGAAGCATCTGTGGTCACCGTGGCCATAGGATTGGGTAGAACGAATGGACGGCCCCGAGTTACATGTTGAGATGTCAGCCACCATTGAAGGTCCTTCTTGTACATATTCGTTATGATAATTTGGTGTGACATTGAAAGTTCTTGAAAGGACCATTGAAAGAATAGCAGCCATTGTAGAACTCGCATGTGCATTTGAGCGAGGGGAATGGCAATGACTGCTGCCACCATCTATCCTAGCAATTTGAGTACCATTGAGACTGGGGCTTTTTTCCTTGGAAGCAGGTCTAATATTTGTTTTCGTAAGAAGCAAATTCTTTCTGGAGGCAGGCTTAATGTCATTGAAATTGTGTTTAGTTCTGCTCCTATAAAGACGGTCTGTTGCGATGGCGATAAGGTAGATTTTTCTGAGTTGGTAATCCCAAATGACTGCAGAGATTTAAAGTTGTGTCCCTCGCCTGAATAAGTTGATGCTTGGTGGTGGCAGTGAGGAACCAGTTGTCTAGATATGGAAACACCTGGAATCCCAACCGTCTCAGGTGAGCGCTGACTACTGCCATACATTTGGTGAACACTCTGGGGGCTGTAGTGAGACCAAAGGGCAGAGTGAGAAATTGATAATGGCTGGCTCTCAGCCAGAAGCATAGATGATCCCTGGATGGTCTTAACATCTTTATGTGGAAGTACGCATCCTAAAGATCTATAGAGCACATCCAATTGTCTTTCTCCAGAAAGGGAAGTATTGATCCTCTCTGGACTGCTGGGACTGGTTGGATGACATTCTTGTCAAGAAACCTTTGGACATCTAAGGCTGCTTGGTTCCTGTGACTGGGAGGAACGTCTGGGATTTTCTTTACTAGAAGGGGTGGAGTGGCAAAGGTAATTGAGTATCCTCTGGATATTATGCTTTGTACCCAGCTGTCTTTTGTTATTTTTAGCCAGGTGTCTAGGTACAAAGATAGGCATCCCCCGACTGCCTCCAGAGATGAACAGTTGGGCCTTCTTTTAGGAGCACTGATAGGGCTTGCCAAAGAACTGATCTCTGTCGCCCTGGTTCTGTGGACCCCCTCTGCCGCGTGGGCGATGTCTTCCATTATTACCCCCTCCTCTGCCTCTAGAGGGGGTTTCACCATGAGTGTTCTGGAAAGATCCCTGAGATTTACGGAACCATATCTTTCCACCTCCCCTCCCTTTGGGGTAAGGTCTAATCGGGGTAGAAAACATACTCCAATGGCAGACAAGGTCTTTCCATCTTTTTCACTCCTGCTAAGTGTTTCCTTTACCTTAGGTCTGAAAAAGGATGAACTGTCAAAGGGGGTGTTAATGAAGGAAGACTTAAAGAGTTCCGCAAAGGAACATAAGTGCATCCAGGAATGTCTCCTGAAAGTGGTTCCTGTACCCTCTGCTCTGCTCATACCATCAGCTGCATATGACAACAGATGCATGGACAAGTTCACTATTGAATTAAGAGTGGAGAGCTGGGAAGTTACCTTGTCCGAAACCCTGCAGCTACTGAACCCTGCAGGGTATCTCCAAGCTACTTCAGGGGATCCCTTTGTAATCTAGTAAAATGTATGAGATAGTTCAGCGATCGAAGGACGAAAGCCGATGAACTAAACATATGCTTCCCGTACCTGTCCATAATCCTGGATTCTCTATTAGCAGGATGAACAGATGAAGAAGTCTCTGATAATTCTTTCTTGGTGGTTGCTGCCACCACCATAGCATCAACAGGTGCTCCTTTAGTAAGGTAAGGTCTATCTTGAGGGCTAGTTATAAATTTGTTAGGCCTCCTAGGTACAGGCTCCGTGGTGTCTGGGGACTCCCATGCCCTTCGAGTGAGTAATTCAAGCAACTCATCAAAGGGCGGAAACACCCAAGAGGTGGAGGGTTGAGACCCAAAAGCCTTCAAGAGGACTGACTCATCATTAGATGGGTTAAGGGATTACCAGTCACCCCTCTGTTTATGAATTTCTAAAATATCTGCAAAGGAGATATCTTCTGAGGGGAACAGTGAGGACCCTTCTGACTCATCCAAGTCAGTATCTGAAGTGACTGACTCCTGTGGAGAGTCTAGATGCTTCCTCTTGCAGAGTCTCTTCCTAGGCACTTCTTCAGTGGGAGCTTCTGGAGAGGTCTCGGAAGAACATGGCTCACCCAGTGGGGGCTTCCTGAGGCTCAGGATCGCTAAGCTTCAATGGAGCGTGTGATGAAGTGGCAGACACCGGTGCTTTCAGAGAGGGGGCTGCTCGAACTGATGGGAGTGGTCATCGGGGCGAACAAAGCCCTCCTCATAGCCTCAAAGGCCCCTCGGTCCCAACAAGAGGAATCTCAAAGATTCGATGGAAACCGTCTGCACCGGTCCGGAGAGCTCAGAGTCAGATGTCGGGGCCGAACTCAATCGAGCTGAAGCCCCGAGAGGTAAAGTCGGCACCGACAAATCGGTCCTACTATCCTCCCCAGACCTGAACAGTGAGTGTCGGCCCCTAGATCCTTCGGACGGCATTGAAGATATCAGGGCAGTCGAGGCCGAAAAACCTAGAAAAGGTGCCAGACCCGAGGGGTCCATGATCATCAGCTTCACACTCTCCGAATCCAAAACTTCCATGCAGATCGCAGAAGGAACAGAAGATGTTGGAGAAACTAAGGTCAGCTCCGAAACCCCCGGGGTCGGTGCCGATAAAATTTTTTCCAGTACCAGTATCTGTAGAAGTTTCTTCACCATGCAGTCCATATCCAAATCAGACAGTCTACTTGAGGCCGGTGAAGAATGTGACAAAGCCACCAACTGTAATATGGGAGACTTTAAAGTACGAGATACCAGCTTCAAGGTCAGGGACCAGCTCCTAACAATAATGACAGTTGGTTCCGAAGCTGTGGAACCGATGTTGAAGCTTTACTAGAAGCTGATTTCTAAATAGATGGACTTTTTGTCGGTTCCGAAGTCTTTTTGGAGTGCTTGTCTGACCTATCCAGTGACTCTTGGAAAGAGGATTTCAGCAGAGTTTTCTTTTTCTCTCATGCAACACTCTGGAGCTAAAGGAGTGGCATATAGCACAGCTGTCCTGCAGGTGTACCTCACCCAAACAGTAGACACATTCAGTATTGTCCATCAGTTATAGACATCTTTTGCCCACATCTTGGGCATTTTTTGAAGCCAGACTTGGCTTTTTCCTTCTCCTGCTGAGACATATTTTCAAAGGCAAATACTAACTATAGTAAATCACAGCAACAATGCCCTATAAAAAAAGAGGGCTCTAACAGCAATATGCACACAAATGAACTAGTAAAGCCTTGAGAAAAGAAGGCTCTGAGAAATTTAGCTATTAATGTAAATATTTATCTGCCCTGTATAAAAAGAAGGGCTGTAATTTAACAAACACACACACATACACACGCGCACACACACACACACACACACACACACACACACACACACACACACACACACACACACACACACACGCGCGCAATGTAATACTGTAGGTAAGACAAGAAAGATCTTAAAACACGACCACTAATATCTAATGATAATATTAGTAAAGATAACTATGTGCCCTGTGAAAAAGAAGGGCTATAATCTAATACAAACACAATCTCAATAGGATACTCAAGATAAGAGAAAAAAGGCCTAAAAACACGGCCACTAATCTCTCAGTAATTAAACTAAGCGAGATAGACATAGGGAGAAAAGAAGGCAAAAAATGGCCCTAATAACTAACTACATTATCTAAATAATCTAATTATAGACTGAACACTCTATCTATCTAAATGACTAAGTAATTAAGCTAGTTTAACAGCTATTTTTTGAGAAAAAATAAAGTTATTCACTGGCCAGAGCTGGTGAACGTCCGATCAAGTTGCAGCGGCAAACTAGATCTGAGGGAAGATCAGGATGCATCATGGCATAGGGAGTTGGCCTCGAGCTGGTTGAAGACCTCAAGCTTTTGCAGTTAGCCGAGTTGGCTCCAAACCCATCAGTAAGAATGAATGGAGAGAGAGAACAACTTCACATCATATATCTGTGAAGTGTCATGGATCTGCACAGAGAGTCTGCCACAAGGTTCTGTTCTGAAGGAATATACAGCCTGAAGAGGACCTGATACTGGACAGCCAGATACCAAACCTTAATAGCTAGCTTGAACAGGAGGTAAGATCGTGTCTCCCCTTGTTTGTTGATGTACCACACCAATGTGGTATTATTGTCTGTAAAGATTTTGAGAGGCCCTGAAGGAAAAAAGTACGGAAGGCCTGAAGAGCAAGAAGGAGAGCTCTCATCTCCTTGATGCTGATATGGTTTGCCCTTTGACAAATGGACCAAAGGCCCTGAATCTTTAAATGGCTGAAAGAAGCCCCCCCACCCAGTGTCTGAGGCATCCAAAAAATAGCATAGCAGAAGTGCTGAAGCAGGGTCTCTGGACAGCAAACCTGAATGAGCAGGTCATCCAAGAAAGGAAAGATGTGTATCCCCCTTCATCTTGAAAAAGGCAATCACAGGAGCGAAGCATTTGGCGAAGACCCTTGGGGCAGTAGAGAATTGAAAATGTAAGGAAGAAACAGACAAACACAAACATTTCCTGAAACAGAGATGAATAGTGATATCAAGAAAGGCATCCTTGACATCCAGAGAGAACAGGAATGCCTGTGGTAGAAGAAGAGGAAACAGGGTCTGAAGATACAGCATTTGAATGGAAGGATCCTTCAGAAAGGTGTTGAACTGAAAAAGATCCAGAATGGGCCTCCAGCCACCTTCTTTCCTTGGAACCAAAACATTCTGGAATAAAACTCCTTCCCATTTGAGGAGCAGAAACTGCTTGGAATGTGACTTGAGACAAAAGGCTCTGAAGTACATCTGGAAAAAAGGGCAGCTGTTCCTGAGGAGGTTGAGGAATGCCCAAAAAAGGAGGAAGGGATTTCCACACTATGAAGTCTCCCTGATGAATGATGGACAGAACCAAAGAATCCTGAGTGATCCTTAACCAAATGGGAATAGACAGGGAAAGATGAAGTGATAAAGGAACCTGACTTAGGAGGGAGGGAAGAAAACAGTCAGAAACAAATTCTGGGGGGGGGGGGGCTTCAAGGTCACAAGTACATTAAACAACTCCTGCCATTCATGCTGGGGATCCTTAGAAGCAGGGGAAATATGTTTTGTTTTCTACTTCTTTTTCTAAGGGATGTCAGCCCTAAAGATCCTAGGAGGCCCAGACCCTTGTTGACACTCAATCAATGTAGTGGGATTCTCCTCCTGAACAAGAATCTGCGCAACACCCCTCAGTCCCTCGAAAATGATAAGCTGAGATCCCCCCTCAACATCCATAACAGACGTCTGCAGAGCCTCAGAGGATGTATGAGAAGCTGGATCCACGTCAGCCTCCAAAATGGTCATGGCAGAGGAAACTAACGGAACAGTCAGACGATCCTCTGGGCTTTCACCAACTTCAACACAGACATCTGAGGGAGGCGGTACAGCAGCCACATCCAACCTGACTTTTTTGGTCTTCTTCTTGATAGATGGCTGATCCTTGGGATGGGACAATCCTGTCTTTGCACCCTGTGCAACAACTTAAGACACTGGTTCTCTAGGTAGACAAGACAAGGAGGAGAGAGAACTATGAAGAGTCTTAGGGACAAATGCTTACCAGAAGCATTGGACAAATGCAAATTTGTGCACAGTGCCTACGTGATCTAGCTAAAGCCTTCAATAACACCCTCTATGCTAGCATTATAGAAAAACTGACCAAGTTGAATATAAACCCATGCATAACTCACTGGATAGCTAATTGGCTTACAGATAGAACCCACTAAGTTAAGGCTGGTGGCACACATTCATCTAAAAGACTTACCTCCAGTGGTATCCTACAGGCTCGCTGGCCCCAGATCACTATTCTTCGGTATCTGTTTTGATGATGACTGCAAATTAGGATCTATCATCAGCTCCCAGAAGACACCTATACCACACAAAATGGCCTAACCCTCAAAAACACATGGTGTCATGCCCATGGACTAAAGCTATACCTGAAATGCAGAACTGTGCTTTCCAGGAAACAAGCACATTCATTTTCTTATATATAAATAAACCACCAGAAACAGACCCTGTAATTTGAGACCTGGGCAATATGACCACCATGCATTGAATACAGTTAGGAAATCATTTTAACTAGCCTAGCTAAATACTTAAGGCACATCCTCAAGGTCAAGAAAGTAATGTTCTCTCTCTATACTCCTCCATCATCAGGTCAGTTCTTGAATATAATTCCCCTTCTGACATGTACTAATCTAGAAATGTCACTCATCAAGAAAAAACTCAATATTTCCTCATAAAGAACAGCTGCTGACACCACACAGAATGACTACAAGTCATATCACTCTCTCTCTTCACTGCTTATAAATTTCAACATGGCAGCCTTTGTCTGGCCTTCAAAACAGTAAACAATATAGTCTTGTTTGCTCTCTTACAAGTTCAGAAAACTAGTAGCACTATATACACCCATAAACAGAAGCAGTTGGCAAGATTGATACTTCCCACAGAAAATCCATTACTTATAGAATAAACTTGTTCTCCATATCAAAGAAAACAGCTTCCTAACTCTCTCAAAAGGAGAAAGTAGGGATAACTGCAGTAGCTAAGCTGCAAAGGGTCTAGTGGATCGATCAACTAGTACTTATATATGAAGTCTGTAAAATCCAACTTTTTGTCTATAGATCCAAACTTGTGTCTTCTTTGTACGTATAAGAGCAAAGTGCAACATAATACCAACCTGTATGTGTGTTTAACAGAGTATACAAAGCAACAGTGTCTTCAGATGATAAAGATAAAAAGAAATTGGAATATGAGAGTAAAAGCTTTCATAATTAAATTTGTTTTAGTGAAGGTGTCACCTTGAATGGACTGCAATAAAAAGAAGAAACGCCAAAACCAATGTGCAAGGAACCACACAATACGAAAGAGACAATGGCACAGAAAATGCTCCTACAAACCCGTTATGACCTCTGGAAACAAGTTACAGAGAAACATCAAGGCAAATCAAGTGGGGTAAGGAATCTTCAATGGATTGTATGTTTCTAAATACTTCCCACAAGCCACATTCGACATCTCAGTCTATGAATTTCTTCTAGTGCTTACTACTTCTGATGACAGCATGACAAACTAAAGTGGCCTTTTGAACTTATTGTCCCTTTGCAGCTGTAGTCATGCAGGAGTTTGCCATGCATCTTTCTTTCTATTTTATCTTTCAGGTTCCCTCATCTCCCATATGACCATTAAAACCTTAACCCCATTGAGTCATTTGTTCCCCCACCTCCTAGTATTTAAGGACAAGTGGTACAGAAGGTAGTAACTGGGAATCAGGGACCATCATCCTACAAGCATTTAGGTGATTTCATCCTTAGTTCATAACTCGCCTCCTCTTAGTACCCAGACATGCATTGCCAAGGCAAGGTCTACAATTGCAGCTGGGTAACACATACATAATGACTCTGACTATTGATTGCTTGGCAAATAAAGCAACCGTCTGAGCTGAGAATGATACTCGCTTTAACACCTGCCCTGCATCAGCTGTTTCTGTGATAGTGTGTAGATCAGAAGACATCGCCTCCCCCTTGCATCAGCTACACACTTACTTCTACCCTGTCACATCTTATCAATTCACTTTTTAATACTTGTTATTCTCTAGTCCTTTTTCTCCTCATCCTACTCCCACAAGGTCATTCTTATCACTTTCACAAGTCAGTACTTCATCCCATTCTCACATTAAAGTCAGTTTACCTCTGTTTTAGAAACACCACTTTCACTGCAGACTTGCAAACCCTCAAGATTAAAACAAGCTACACTCTCTCAAGGTTAATCTATACAAACAACTTTCACCCTTAACACACTGTACACAAGGTATGCCAAAGCAAGCATCACATTCTAGAAAAGTTTTTAAATAAAAATCAAAAATTACCACTTTATTATCCTTTAATGCACAAATGTGATAGATGCCTTTTTCAGTTTTCTTATTAGGGGTCATGATGTAATGCCAGGGGTAGCCTCCAATCTGAAGTGCACTTTCCAGACTTGAAACTTCAAATAGTACAGGTGGACTTTCTGTAAAATATTATTTGCCATTAAAGTCTCAGAAATGCAAAAGAAATTAAGCATGTTAAAACAATCGGACAGCAAATCTGTGACTGCAGCACTGTCAATGCCACATGCAGTTCAAGCAGTGTAGTTCACAATGCAAAGCTCTCAAACAGTGCCACCTCAGGGAATTAGCTTTTCTGCCCTGTTCTTCCTCATCATTCATGTACTGTAGCTGAACATGATGGGTTGTAACTGGTCAGCTAACAGCAGGATATGATGAAGATAACAAATGCATACTAATAAACAACATTTCTTGAGACAAACAAATACACTGGCACAAAGTACACAAAATAAATCATGAAGTCAATAAAGGTTGGCATTACAACAATCTGCACATCATAACATTATCAACGATTCCCTTTCTCTACCATAAAAAAATTCAGACAGCCCTCTCAAGTTATATGCACCACAAAAAGTAAATGTTACGATCATGTACAAGCAGTAGACAAAGTGCAATATCACTGAAGTATCTAGACATGTATCTCTAAATACATGAAGGACACTAACAACAGTCCTAGAGGGAGCTAGTTTAAACAGTCCAAAAGTAGAAAGAAATTAATAAAAATCAACAGAAAAATGGGGTTTTACTTTAAAAAAAATCTGTGCAATATACTATGTAGTTGATGGCAATACATGAAAAGTTTCTGACTCAGTGGAATAGACTGACACTTACTTTAATAGGTTCATGGGTTGTCACTAGGATATCGGCACAAGAGCCAGGCTCTTCATTAAGCGTTCACAGCCTGCCTTTGTACATTAGAGACAGAGGTGCTAAACAAGGGGTAAACTTGCAATTTGCCATCCACTGGTCCAAGTTACGTTTGAATAGGGTTAGGGATGAGCTTTGCTTCACATGGATGGTAAGCCTGTTCCACAGAAGGGGTAATCTTTGAGACACATACCTGCCCTTTCAAAATGTCCTGCTTATGTCACAGATGAGGTTTAGTTTCCTTACGAAAAGTATTTCTGATGCTATTTTCTGGATGTGCAAAAAAGGATGCCTTCTAGGCTAGGCATAGATCTCCATACAGCAGTTTGTAGAAGATGAGTACAGGGACAGGGCTTTCAGATGGTTTGCATAAGACTGTTGTTTTCTCCGTGTATTCTTTTTGTAAAGATCCTCTGTCGTCTCTCAAGCTGTTGCAAATACCTGGCCAGATTCATATCAAAGGGTGCACTGTAAGCAATGACTGGTCTGATGACAGCTGAGTACAGTGGAACAATGGTCTTCTTGTATCTGGATGCCAAGCCCTTACTTATAAGTTGTGCAAAGTAAAATGTTTTTTCTCACCACAGTAGACATGTGGCATCAGTCAAAGTACTAATGGTTATAATGTACTGCATTACATTATGTTTTTATAAGTATTACAAGGAGAAGACATAAGTAGAACCACCCAAAGGGCACAGCCACAGAGTACTAGATAAAGACATTTTTTCAAAAACATTTTTCCTATTTCCAGTACTAACTTTTTTTCAGAATCTTTACCGTGAAAAGGGATAACACTGACATACTACTATTTAGTGGTCTCTATGACTATAGCTTTAGCTCAACACAGAGTAATAATAATTCACTTTTAATGCAAGTGGCACACACAAGCATTTTTACTTCAGTATACTTTAACTTAAAATGCTAAATCTCTAGATCTTTGAGTTAAAAAAAATGTACAAAACATTCCTTATTTATTTAGATTAGTAATTCTTATAAATTAGCCTTATTCTTAAACACTAATTGTAAAATTACAATGAAGATATGCTAACAGTGTTTCATTTAAATTATTTTAGTATGTCTCTCCCTTCTGTTCTTTTTTTTTTCACTCCAGGCCCAGCTGACCATCGGCCATCTCAGTGGTCTTATGCCTACTCATTCGGTCACTAAGGGACAGCATCCCAAGCATAATGGCAAAAAACAGTCAAATGGAGGTATCTTACAGGCAACCACAGAGTTGCTTGTGTGCTTACTGGAATCTGTTAAAGCCGGCAATGAGAATGAGGGCATTAATATTATGCTCGAATCCCAGCTCCTTGTGGTTGATGGAAGAATCTGCATCACTTCAAGGGTCTACTGTACCCTACCATGAGTGTGCAAGGTTACACACACAGATGCTGATGAAGACGATCATCATCAGCCTGGCAGTATCAAGCCCATTTAACCCAGCCATTAAATATTTTGGTGCCTTGCAAATGTTTGGCTGATTGGTGCAATCACAAAGCTGAGATTAGCATTCCAAAAATGAAAGATGGGTGAGTCAAAATCAGATACCCACTCCCACCTGACCCCTTCTGACTCTTTCTTTCTTTCCCAAAGCCACTATTTAGGATGGGGGGGGGGTGTCTGGGCCATAGGGTATTTTCCCTCTATGTGACAGAGTGGGATACCATAAATCTGTTTTTAGCGTTTAAAAAAC
The DNA here is from genome assembly GCF_019279795.1 of Protopterus annectens. Taxonomy (NCBI): domain Eukaryota; kingdom Metazoa; phylum Chordata; order Ceratodontiformes; family Protopteridae; genus Protopterus; species Protopterus annectens. Next base: position 90,836,789 of record NC_056738.1, on the reverse strand, counting down.
GGACATAAAAACTAAATGACTGTTGGCAGAATGTTAGAAAAAAGTATTTACAGAGTTGCTCACGCAACATAAAAAACTAAGTGCTCAAGTAAACACAGTAAATTAATATTCTTTCACACAATATGTATATGCAATAAAAGGAGGAGATAGCACTTGCTAGTGCACAAATGTTTACATGTATTTTAGACTGCACTTTTGAAAACACGTGAAAATATGATGCATGAAAACAACAGAAATGAAGATATTTTACCTGCTTGCCAAAAGTTTTGTTATAAATGTGTGTGTGGTGGGGGACCGGGCAGTCACTTGTCAGGACACAGAACAATATAGCTATTCCATGTGTCAGAGCCTAGTCTGTTGGAGGAACAGCCACTTCTGTAGTTTTCTTCAGGACTGTGAAGAAACATACTCTATGATAGTGAATAACTGGCTTTCTTTGTGTTTTAGGATTTGGTTCTGGTGCTCTTAAGATATAAATAAAGCCACCTCTGCTGGTATTCATAGCCAATGAATTTCCCAACTGTCTGCAATGATCTTCCTTGAATACTTGGTGAAAGCAACAGGATTATACAGGCGACCAAAAGCAGCAGCCTTAAATTGTTCAATCTGTATCCTGGGATTATACAAACTAAGACTTTTTTCTTATACTATGACAGTAAAAACACACTTGGAATCCTTTTCAAACAGCCACATTCAACACCACTTGGAGTTTCTGGCATTTAGCACAGAGGATTAAGGCTCTGAGTTGTTAATTAATTATTTCCTGTATTCGAGGGAAAAGGATTTGATTCCTTCTACTGCCATTTGTCTGCTGAGTGACTTTGAGCAAGTCACTTAACCAGAAAGTGCTCCCAGCTGATATCTGAAGAGAGACATTCTGCCCAGCAGGCTTACCTGGCTAACAAACAGATACAATAAATAAATAATGCACAGATGTTGCCCTTTCTGGGATAATGCAAGAAGGCAAATTATCAATTAACAAGTGCACATCCTACCATACTTCTCATCAGTGAAAACAGTCAAAACACCAATGTGCCACCTGCATCACTCCAACTCCCTAGCTCTCCAAGAAAAAGGCATCATGCTACAGTCTGCCTCAATACCTACGCCCATCACACTTGTACTCATGCAAAGACATGCGCAAGGACAGGACGGTCACACACAACAAAATAACAATAATAATAATAATGAAAGAAGGAAGGGTATATATACTGGAAAGTCCCAAAGCAGTCAATCTAATATTAAAGTGAAAATCTTCACTATAATTTTTCTTTCCTTCCATCTTTTTTGGTCTGCCTAACATATCAGTACATCACTAAGATATGTAACGGTTTTCATCTGTGCAACAAAAGTACTTTTAAATGAAATTACCAAACTATGTGCCGACTTTCATTTACATAAAAGTACTGTTCAGTAAAACCTCTCCATCTCACCCCATTCAGTCACATGGACAGCCAACAACATTTTTTTAAATTGCCCAAACATTGTGTGACCACAAAAATAGTTATATTATTAAGTGGTATGGAGGGTAAAGGTCCTTGAATGGGGAGTGCATAGTACTTGTTCACATTGTGAAAAAGCTGTCACTGATCATCCGTTCACGTGAATGGGTTTTACTGTCTGTACTTCAGTGAAAACGAGTCACTGAAACAAACTGTATTCTTATGAATCACTGAGGGAGATGGAAGGTCTCGCTAACATACCTCGAGCAGCAGTAGAAGCAAAACCTTCCTTGCCTTGGATTGGTAATGAAGCTAAAGCTTTAGTTCACATTAAATACACGAATAGATCAAGAGGTTGCTGATTCACAAAAACCTCATACTGAAACCTCCCTAATGAAAACTACAGAAGTTGCTGTTCCTCCAGTAAAACAGGTTCTGACATGAGCTGAGATAGCAAACATCCACTGAAGTCAGTTAAACAGCTGGAAATAGTTTGCTTTCTTAAAGCTAACCATAATCTGTTTTGTTCATAAGGAACAAAAGGTTGATCAGATTTCCTAACAACTTTGACTCTGGAGAATTTAATCTAAAATTCTCCCACAAAGAATTCATATAGCATAAAATCCCTTCACAAGAATGCCTATAATAAAAACAAAAAAGAAAAAAAAAAACAACTGAGTGTTTTGATTAATGAATTACTCCTATCCTAATATCATTTTTTTCTTTCCAAAAACTGATCTTTCCTTTTAATCTAACACTTAAAATGTCACATACAGAAAAAAGCATAACTTAATATTTTAAGCATCTTTAATATATTAGCAAAAAGAAGGCAAACCATACTAACATTTTTTGATCTACGTATAGTATACATCACATATCTTTTCTTTCCTTCTAACCATCAAAAGTCCATCATTAAATACATTGCTGAACTCCTGGCCTTCCCTTAAACCCCACTCCTCCTCCTCCAAAACATCATTCTTGCATATCCTGTTCCCACAATTTCTATGTATTCCTATATAATTTGCTCCTTTCCTTTTCTAAAGATCTTCTAGTTCTTTTATCTGTTTTGTAATATTCAATATTTCAAATACAGTTGGTTTAGACTTTGATTTCCATTTTCTAGTAATTGCTTTTTTTGGCAACCACCAGAATTAAACTCAGTTAGACTTTATTATGTCAAGGCAATTCAGATCCTGTGCCACAGCTCAAAGGAATCATTTCCTTAGTTACAGACATTGGTCACCCAATATTTCTGACAGAGTACACTGCTAAGAATTTTTTTAAACCTGCCAACTCATTACATTCCAAAAACACATGTTCCCACATACCTCTTTCTTCTAATTCACACCCACAACATTTACTATATACCTGAACAACCAGAGCAGATCTTTCACTTAAGACTCAATTATCTCTTTCTCTTTGCCTATACTCTGATATCAATCCCTAGCAATCTCAATCTCAAGCCTGCAATCCAGTCATCATCTTTGCCTCATCCTATTCTATTAACTTTCCCTCTCTAGATATTTGCTCCCAAAATCTTGGCTCCTTTGACAGTTTTCTCTAGTAAATTCTACCTCTTCTTTCCCATTCTCTGCACTCCTAATTATAATCATCCCTACTGATGAAATCTCATTTCTCCATTCTTGTGTTGGAGTTCTTAGAAATACTTTCTGCTACTCTGTGAATATAATATTCTGTATGATAATTATTCTCCTTAAGGGTCTGCATCCAAAATCCCACTCTCTCTACATCTTGAACTTCCCCTATGCTTCTTCATCATCCCTATCCATTTTGAACTATTACCTTTTGCTTGCTTTATGTACACGATCCTTAACTGTGTAGCTCTAAAATATCCCTTCAAATCAGGTAATGCTAAACCACCCTGTTCTATTGGAAGGATGGACTTATCCCATGTAACTCTTGCCCTCTTTCCCTTCCAGATAAATTCCTTCATCTCTTTATTATGTTTACTGTCTGCAACTTCTATCGTTGATAAAAACAGGCCTAACTTCTATATAAATTTAACAAGACTAATATATTTTCAATGCATGTATCTTACTATCCATAAATAAGAGCTTCCAGTTTCTTAGTTTTTGTATTATCTTTGGTTTAGTCTCTTCCCACAAACCCTAGGCTGCCATAGCAGAAACTTTTTTAATCTACAGTCCAAAATACTTCATTTTATTAGAGCCCCATAAATGCGAGTATTGCTAAACCAATTCATGTATGGGTACATAATTTACAGCTATACCCTTTGTTTTATCTTCATTAATTTGATATCCTGAAAAGACTTAAAACTGTCTCAAAATGCTTCACATACTGACATGTCCTTTTCTCGATTTAACAGGTTTCAAAATAATATCATTTGCAAATAAAGCCAACTTTTCCTGACTACCATACCAATTATATTCTTGCATTTCTGAGCCCCTTATTTTCTTTGACAATAGCTCTAAATATAAAGCAAATAAAGTGGAAAGAAGACACTCATGCTTGTTTTCTCTGTTCAGACACAACTTACCACAGAGGAGCCTTCCTTCCCACTTAAAGTTCTGCCTCTGATCCTTCATATACCCTCCTACTTAACCTGATTATTGTTTCAGGGAATGAAAATGCATTATCTGCCCTACTCACCAAATCCCAGCTTACCCTATTGAATGCTTTCTCTACATCAAGACCCAATTACAAAAGCAGTATTTTCTTTTTTTCTGTTTCCCTCTGGATCATCACTGTTCTATTAATGTTGTTAAATGTTTGCCTACCCTCCACAAAACCAAACTGTTCCATATCTACCGATTTTGGCAACACTTTTTCCATTCTTTTACTTAATATAGACATAAACACTTTATAATCATTGTTTAAAAATGAAATGGATCTTTATAAAGCTGGGTCTTTAACTTCTTTAGATAATACAGCCACCACAGCTTTCTTCCAAGATATTGGTGCTTCCCCACCTTATAAAATGCTGTTAAATAAAATCTTCCAGCTCTTGGTCACTTTCTTCCATCTTAACTTCCAAACTTCCACAAGAATACCATCTATTCCTAGAGACTTTCCTGAAGACTGATTGTACATCACACATTTTTATCTCATCTCCTCCTATCTTAACTGTTAGTTGTTGAGCTTCGTCGACCTCTAACCTTGGCATAATTAAATCTCCATAAATATTCCATTTGTGTTCTTTATTTATAGGTTCATACGTAAGTACTATGCCACCTGCCACTATGGGCCATTTTAAGCCTAGTCTATTTCTCTTTTGGTGCTTGAAATAACCTATCACATTTGGTTACAGATATGCCTTTTCTATCCCATAGTCAATAATTATATGTAGTACATACAGCATGCTGATTATGATCTGATAGTTAGAAAAAGACAAATCAGTTAAGTGCTAGAGTGCTGCGAGACCTGATCATAAATGTTAAGCACCCCCTGCTAAAGTTGTTAAGGTCTGGTCCTACACTAGCCAGTAAAATCTACCAGTACATCCATCAATAACATATCCCTAACTTCTTGTTCTAAACCTAGAATGTTACTAGAATAATAGGATGTGTGTTAATCTGGTTTACTAAAGGATACAAAGTCTGAAACTGATATGTATGCCATTATTCAGTGTCCTCAGTAATTTTTCTGAAAACCAAGGAATACATGAGGAACACACCCTACATATGAGGCAAAAATCTGGACATTCTGTGAAAATGACAGTTGCGAGGCACAGAAGATGAGTGTAAACATAAGGGACAGTGTTATACTACCTTTCCGAAAGCACTCGCTAAGTGTTTCATGGCGATGAAAGCTGGTAAAACACTTAAGAATTTTTTTTTTTTACTGTAACTTTTAGTACATGGTACAGATAAAGCTCCATGCACTACAAGGGATTATGAGCCGTTAGCTGATGCTAACCTAATATTATATGTTCTTCACATGGATTTCTTGACAACCATGTCTCAAATACATAATAACATGGTTAGCATTGGTGAAATGCTCATAATTATTTATACCATCCTAATGACAATAATTAGGATGGTACCACAGATCATTTGAGGGGACTCATGCATGGAATAAAGCACATTTTTTAATACATTTATTAAATTATCACTTAAAACATAGACAAGCATACAATAACAGAAAAGAAAACAAACCATTTTAACATTTTCCATTTAAATACAATATATATCACATACATTTTTTGCTACTATCATCAGTCCAACTTTGAAAAAATTACTGAATTCTTGCCTTCCTTTAAAGCTCAATCCTCCTCCTCCTCCTTCTCCTGAACATTATGCATATATTGCTCTCACAATTTCCATTTACTTCTATATAATTTGCTTCTTCCCTTTTCTAAAGATCCCTCTTCCACTTCTTTTATCTCTTTTATAATATTCAATATCTCAAATGCAGTTTGTATAGACTTGGATTTCCATTTTCTAGTAACTGCATTTTTGGCAGTCAACAGAATTAAGCTTAATAAGACCTTAATGTGTCTAGGCAATTTAGATCCTGTACCCCAGTTCAAAAGAATCATTTCCATACTTACAGCCATTTGCTTACCCAATATTTCTGATAGAGTGATCCTCAGGGAATTTTTAAAAATCTGCCAAATCATTACACTTCATAAACATATGCTCCTATTTACCTCTTTCTTCTCTATCACACCTACAACATTTGCTATATACTTGAGAAAAAAGTCTTTGAAGTCTGCTTTGTCCATTAGTAGTATGGGGCATAACTTTCGACTGTCTAGATTTTTGTCTCATATTTTTGGTCTGTTCCTCATATAATATGTGGTTTTCTGGCAAATCACAGAGGATTGACGTCACTAAATAATGGCATGTATTTGAGTTTCACACTGTATATCCTTCAGAAAATGCATGCTAATGCAAATCATGTTATTCTAACAACTTTTTAAGTTTATAAGAGTAACATTTAAAATGTGTGCCTATTTTTGGGCCTTTGCCCCCCCCCCACCCATTATTATAGGCTTTGTCCATATTTCTTGTGCTAGGAGGTTGGGAGCTATATACAGGGGGGCAGTCCTTGGGTAAAGTTTCTGTTTCCCATCCACAGATCTAAGTTGCACTTCAATATGGACAGAGATGAACTTTGCTTTATGTAGATGGGGAGTTTATTCCACAGCAGCAGCATCCTCTAAGGGATACACCTGTCCCTTGAAACCATTCGGTTGATGTTACAGATGATGTTACAGACTGAACATTTCTGATGCCATTTGGCTTATTGATGTGCAGAAAATCCATCAATGACAGGTTAGAGGATGCACTATATACCAGACACGTCACCTATTAGAAGTCTGTAGGATACTGAATATAGTGACATGGCTTTGAGTCAATCCATGTAGAACATGTTGTTTAGGCCTTGTATCCTTTTAGTAAGGTATCTCTGTGGGTGTTCCAGTTGTTGCATGTGTCTGAACAGACACATGCCAAAGGAAGCATTATATTCAATATTTCGTCCAATGAGGGCTGAGTAAAACGGGACAATGACATCCCTAGATCTAGACACAATCCCTTTGTTTATAAACTGTGCAATACAGAATGACTTTCTTATAGAAATAGACACATGTTGGTCAAAAGTTGGGTCACTGTTCACTTAAGTTCCCAAATCGACTCTTAGAGGAGTATCGTCAATGTGGTAGTTCCCTGATGTAGATGACTTCCCAAAGGATACATTAATGCATTTTTGTTACTTAGTTTCAGTCCATGATTTTGGCAACAGTTATTAATTTGGGACAAACACATTTATCTGATCTATACAAATTTTCATAACATTTTCGAAATAACTCCAATACCCCATACAGGATCTCTGGTTATTTTTCTTGTAATAAGCTGCTTAAACTTGGCAACAATCTTTTCTACTTTTTGTTGCCCAAGTCCCCATGTTAAAAGTTTTTGTACTATGGAATTACTATCAAAAATAGTTTAATGGCAATCTTTCTAAACTCATGCACATTATCCAAATACTAGATTATTTTCTCTTTAGCACTCTGCATTTCTCTCTTTTTCTTCTTGTTCTGTCAGATTCCCCTAAGTCTGTAACATGTTAACCTTTGTCAGCTCCTCTAAGCAATTCTTATTACTTATCAATATCTATTTCTCTGTTATTTCTACCCTATATAAAACTCCATTTTCCTTAGCTATAACTTCTGAAGCTATTTCCATCTTCTCTAAAAATTCTCAAATAATTTCTACTACCCACTCCTTAAACTCCTCTTTAACATGTGAACACACTACTGTCTCATTTTTACTTCATTATCCTGCATTTTTATCTTGTTTTTTATTGGTGCATGATGTGATACAGTTACTGGACATGTATTGAGGGCTTCAATTAAGTGCACGTCTGTGAACTATTACTTCTATCTAGTCTAGCACAGTCACAGTACCCTGGGAATAGGTAAATTCTGTTCCTACTACTAAATTCACATCTTCTATACCAGATATTTTCATACATTTCTTCAGAAATCTACCCTCTCTTGTTATATTTTCCATTCTAGGTCCCCCTGATCCATCCTTATTTTTGCAAATGAAGCTCCGGTCCCCACCTGTAAGTAATATTCCCTGCTGACAGCTGACTATTTCTCCCAAAATTTTCTTAAGCTCTATAACTTTAGTTTTTGCTGGAATAGAAATACATGCCAACATAATTCTCCTTCCTTGCTATTAGCCCCTTATTATCACAAATTTACCATTATTGTCTTTGTTCCCTTTTCTATCACTATTGGAGCCCCTCTAGCAATTAATATAATTACTCCCCTTTTCCTTTGTCCCTGATATTCTGAATAGCATGGCCATCATGATACCAAGCTGTTGTCCCCACCTATTATACATGTCAGTTTTTTTAATGTGCATTTCTAACTTTTATGTTACATGCACACATTAATGTTTGCAGGTTGATCTTTTATACAGTTGCTTCTTCTCATCTCCATTTTAACGTATGCCACATTTTTCAAGACTTTTTGTTTTAATGAAACCACTCAAGCAAGTAAATGAATACATTTTCAACCCCCCCCCATCCCCTATTAACTTAAAGTAAATGCACAAAACTATGTAAATCTTCAAAAAATGAAGTTTAACCCTCCAGATAGGAACAATTGCCTCAAATTGACTGCCACACACACAGGCATTCCTCTAACCTAAAATTAAGGTTACTTGTACTAAAGCACACAATACAAACTGTGCTCCCATTTGCAATGACTGTTGTCTGTTCTTTTCTTATCTTTATTCCCCTCCCAGTAGTAAAAAAAAAAAAAAAAAAAGATTAAACACTTTCAGAAACATTAACTTTTAGCTTAAAGAAAACATGCACTGGCTATCTTTACATACAACTAAATTATAAACTGTTCTATTAAAAGCATTAAAGTATTAAAGCTGCTGGAGAGACTGATATCTCTTATTCACTTCCCACAACTTCAAAATTTATTTTTTACTGAACTGTTCAACATTGTACCTTTTAATTTTGCATTTTTCTTCACAAAAAATGATAAGAACTTTCAAGACTGACTGCTTGCTCCTGCAGATAGCTCCTATCCATGTAAAACTAGTCAGCAATGAATCTTTGAAATTTCACTCAGAACAGAATGTACAGACTGTACTCCCACTGAACATTTGTTAATGGGAAAAACAAGCTAATGTTTTTGCAGATATAGGAAGGCTAGACATTTTTCATGGCTTTTTTGTCTTTTTTTTTCAACCCAACTTGCTTACAAGTACACTTATTTATAGTTTAAGAGGCAAGAGGAAGCTGGAATTTATTGGAGAAAACTGGCAAAGGAACCAAGGCATTAGGAAACAAACAACTAGAAAGGGAAAGATGACCGAATGGGAAGATGCCAAGAATGTATTTGGACTGCATGTAAGAGATTGCCTTCCCTATCAAGGACTGATATCAAAGTACAGGCAAAGAGAAAGAAATAGCAGGGGGTCCTAAACAAAAGACCAGCACTGGTAAAGTTTTCAGTAAAATCTAGAACAGAAGCTGCCATTAAAAAATAACAATTAGTACAGCATATAAAATATTGCATGATAACTATAAGAATCAATCAGGGGAGGTTAGAAAGGATTAGAAAGATAGATTAGATAAGAAATTCACAAAGAACAATGAGAGGATATATGTACGGATCCAAAATATGCAACAAAATCTAGAAGATTTAGGATTTTTGCATGGAAATGTTTACATAGATATTTATATACCCCAAGTAGACTACAGAGAATTTTTCCTCAGGTAGAAAGCAAATGTTAGAGGTGTAATGGGGAAGAAAGAAGTAACTAGAGCATGTTTTCTGGGCGTATGGTGAGTTGGCAGACTAAGGATTCCCTGTGGGATGCACTGTCGGAGATGCTGGGTGGGTAGATTGGTGTGACAAGGGAGATGATTTTTCTAAGCTATGATACAGAATCAGAATTGACTATACATGGTAAAGCCTTGCTGTGTCTAATTATGGTGGTTGCCAAAAAAAGCAATTACTAGAAAATGGAAAGTAAAATCTAAACTAAATATACTAGAAGTATTGAATATAGTAACAGAGATAAAACAATTGGAATTGAGATCTTTATAAAATGGTAGGGACAAACTACATAGGAAAAAAACAGGAATTGTGGGAACAATACATTCAGGAGAGGAATGAGGTTTAAAAGAAGGCAGGACTTAAGTTATGTAATGTTTGACTGAAAATGATTGGGTAGATGATAAGTGATGTATAATGTTTGCAACTGGGAGTGTATCAGTTTGGTTTGTGATGTAAAATGCTTGCAATTAGGATTGTGTCAGTGTGGTTTGTTTTCATTTATATAAATATATGCTTGCCTATATCGTAAGAGTTTAATAAAGATGTTTCTTGTTTTAAAAAAACACAGGAATTGAATAATTTATGTAATGTTGCTTAGGTTATATGATATACAGCAATATTTGTGAAGTATAATGTTTGTAAATGTGAACTTGTTAATAGAGTTTTGATTACTTTTATATAAATGTAAATTTGCCTATGTAACAAGTGATTTAGTAAAGGTGTTTTAAAAAATACACTTGTTTATAGCTTAAGCCAACAGAATTAATCTAGACATCTCCCTTGTAAAAATAAGACAAAATATGTTAATTCTATATATAATATAATTGGTGCACTTTAACACCCCATCCCAGCATCCCAAGATCACAGTACATTAACATTGAACTTACTTTTGTCTAGCCTTTCTTCTCATTATACTATAAAGCCTATATTACTTCCAATGAAAAAAAAAATACTTACTAACACACAACACAGTCCCTGAAGAGACTCCAAGCTCACACATTTAAACTACCCCTGACTACACAAAACTACTTTACTTAATATAACATGGAGTTTATATCATGAAATGTGTTATACAAATACCAATACGAACAAAAAATGTTTAACTCACAGTTACCTTTTTTCCCTTTTAGTGTCCTAAAAATTAGTGACAAAGTTGGGTATATGCTTTACAGTCCACCTGCAAGTTTAACAAAGTTAACAAAAGTTCAGTCTTTTTAAGCCACTTTTTCTTGCAAAGCCATATTACACAAATGTGACTTTTGATTTATAGCCTCCCATGTATTTATTAATTTCAGTGTTACTGGTCTTCTTCCTGTTTATCTACATCTCCCAACACAAGACCGTGGTTTAAGTCCAAGTTACTCTTGATTATTCTAGTCAGCTCCTGTGCTTTTTTCTGTCTCAAGAATTTTCCATAGAATACTCGAAAATGTTTCACTGGCAAAGTCCCTCTATGAGCTTTATTGTCAGAAAAATAAGCAGCAGAGTCCCCTTCTGTTTGCTGGTTGACTATATGTTGGATAAACTTTTTTTTTTTAATTTCCTCCTCAGCCTATTCTGCAATAAAGTCTTTGAGCTTCCAGGGAAAAAAATCTGAAGACACCTAGATACAGCAACTTGAATCTCATACCTGCCTCCCAAAATTCCCTGACAGTTGGGATAAATTTTCTTCCCTTTAGCCTGGTGTGCAATGAATAAACATTTTCCACAAATACTCTGTTGTCTGCAATTTTTAATACTTTTTCTCTTCTGCCACAGTTCTGTCAGGATCAACTGTTTTCTGCTGGTATTACTGCATCTTTACTAATGCAGGTCTTGGCTGCTTTCTTGTGGCCAGGTTTGCCTTTCCCATTAGCAAATCCTGCAGCAGAAAACCAGTCCAGTTACTTATTTGTGCTGTGCATTCATAAAATTAATGCAGTCTGTTCCTTCCAGTTTTTCTGGAAGAGCTGAAAATATCAGGTTTCATTTGCTTGTTCTGTCTTCTAAATCCACCATTTTTTAAAAACGTCTTCTTGAGAAGTCTATACTCAGCGAGTCTTTACTTCATTTCAACCTCTATTTTTTTTTCACTTTTATCAATTCATCTGAATAGTTGCTTAAAGCTTCTTCTATTTTTCCAGTCTTTCGCTATTTCAGGTGATATACTACTTCAATCTTTCATTTGCTTTAATCACCTCTGAGTACATTTGGTTTATTTTCCTCTAAATTGTTGGAAGCCATCTCTTTTTCCAAAGTTGAAGCTTGAACTGATTTTGTGAAACAACTGCAAGATCCTTCCCAGCCAGTGTTTTCTTTTTACATTTTCTGGTTCATTTTCTTTCAGTTTCTCTCAATTTCTTCTTTGCTGGCCAGTAACTGAATTTTGCTCAAGCTGACAATGTCACTGGGTCTTATTTCTCGGTTTCTTTTTTCACACTGGGAGTGCTGAAACTAAGCTGTTGATCAGTATGCAGCCATGTTGGAAGTCAGCATAATTCAATAAGTATTCCATTTGTTTTCATACGTTCATAAGTATATACTAGGCTAATGAACACTATGTCTTTTATAAGCCTAACTTAGCATTCCAAATGTATCTTGCAAATTTATGTGCTGGCCTTTGAAAGTATGGCCAGGTTTCCCAAATATATGTTAGCTAGGGCAAGAATTATAGGCTGCATCTGTTCATTAGAGACACAGGTGCTAGACCTAGGATATATTTCTGATTTTCCATCCACTGGACCAGGTTTCTCCACATGGTTTGTGAACAGCTCTGATTCACATGGATGGGAAGCCTGCTCCAGAGAAGGGGAATTCTCCAAGTCACATACCTGTTCCTTCATGTCTCACTTATGTCACAAAAAATGTTTAAATCTTTAGATCGAGTAATTCTGATGTGAGTCAGTTTGCATATATGCAAATGGTCCATCTGAGTGGGATCCAAATATACCTTGCATGCCAGGCATAGATAACCTAGTATGACTGGTAAGAAGCAGAGTATAGAGATAGGACTTTGAGGCGATTTGCATAGAACATGCTGTTTACACTCTGTATGTTTTTTTTTTTATGTATGAGGAACTTCTGTAGACATTCTGGTTGTTGCATATGACTGGTCAGGTACACACCAAGGGGGTTTGCTGTACTCATTGATGGGTCTGAGAAGAATCAAACATACAGGAAAGATGACTTCCTTGGAACTAGATGCCATGCCCTTGCCTATAAGTTGAGTGACACAGAAGGAGTTCCTTACTACCTCAAACACATATCAAAACTCAGGTTATTATCTATACACTCAAATCCCTGACTACTGCTTCTGGCCTTAGAGGTGTGTTATCAATGAGGTTATTCCGTAGGGTAGCTGACTTCCCTAAGAGTACTACTGTATGTTTCTTGGCAATGAGCTTTAAACCATGGATTTGGCGCCAGTCATTGGTCTGTTTTAGTCCTTCTTGTAGGATGGTAATGTACTGGGGGGATTTGATGACTGCACCTAGTTTGCAATCTTCTGCAAACTTGGCCAGCCAAAGGCTCCTGACATTGACCATAACTTCTGAGAAGTACATGCCAAAAAGCTGTGGACTCCGCACACAGACACTGGAGACTCCACTACTGATTGACCTCTCTGTGGAGGTGGTCTCCCATAGTCTAACTTCTTGGGTCCTGTCTGAAAGCTAGCTGGCTATCTAGCATATAACATGGGGGGTTTTGCCTATATCCGAGAGTGGATATTGCATCAAATGCCTTAGCCAGGTCAAGGTAGGTAGTAGGCACCCTTCTGCCATCAGCCACTGCCTTGGTGACCCTCTCAAAGAAGTCTACCAAGCTGATTAGGCATGATGTGCCCTTGATGAAAGCAAACTGGGTTAAATCCAGTATTTGAAGGTTTTCTATGACTTTATTACTAATCTCCATGATATTTTTTTCCATGGCCTTGCATAAGAGATTAGTAAGAAGAGTTATGGGTTTGTAATTCCTAGGGTCCACTGTTGGCCTGGCCCTGTGTAGAGGGTTGACCATTGCAGGTCACCATTACTGTGGCACAAAGCCAGTCTGGAGACTATGGTTAAACAGTGACTCCAGTGGTTGTGATAGGTCATGTTTCAGGCTTATTTAGGAGGCATCCTGTGATATTATTGGGCCCTAATGATGTAATATTTTTGGCCTTAGACAGAGGATCTAGGACTTACTCTCTAGTGATAGTTGAGGGAGTTATGTTTGATGGTATTTCCAGGGGGCTGTGGGGGGG